>NC_064849.1:63357162-63632162 GCF_024139225.1 Suncus etruscus | reverse complement strand
CACTGAGATGTGATAGGCAGGTGTGAGCTGAAACCATTGCCAGCATGTGCAATTGCATGTCAGTCACCCTCCCACCTCAAGATGAATTACTCATCACCCAGCATGGATCAGGAACAGGAGTTCTAAATCAAAGGGAATCATTTGTTTTTAAATTTGACAACCCCTTTCCCTCTACACTCCTTGGTGCCTTCAGCGATGAGTACTTCTCTAGATTATTTGAAAATATCTAAGGTGCCAGCCTCTTGACTTTGGACTGCAAGCTTCTCAACCTTGAACTGAAAACTTCCTCTGGGTTGTTGACTTAGTGGCTGTCTTTTCCAAAGCCATCCAAGCGCTTCTGACACATGGGAGCTATTTTAAGTCTCACATGGAACCAGAAATGTATTTCTGCACTCCAGCAGCTTCTTCTCAATGTTGAGGCCAGATAGGTCATCCTAGCCTGAGATCTCATGTAGCTATTAGAGCAAAAAGAGCTGCCAACCACCCTGAAGAGAGCACACCAGGGCTGCAGCCTGTATAGGCAGTACACTGCACCACAGAGCATCATTTTTTACTGTGGGTAAATATATGATGTCAGCTTCTTTCCTTATTTGTTTCCTTCTCTGCAAGATAAGGTAAAGAGAGCAGATGCTGATAAAGGTTTCTTCCATTTGTTAAGAAGAATGGGTCTGACTTTGTTAGACTCCATAAACTTTCATGTTTTTGTTGTTATATCTGATTCACTTACCCCAGAACATTTATCCACTTTCTTTTTAATGAACATGTTCCTCTGATTTGCAACTATGGCCATCAGTTAGGATGCCTCATTTTTTTCTTCTCATACTAAAGAAGCACAAATTTAAAACGCACCTTAAAATATGGAAAAATCTCAAACAGGTTAAGTGATCAGATGATAAAGACATGGTTGTATGCTGGGGCTGTGAAAAAGGGTTCTAGAAGGCAATGCATCAAGGACTAGAGAAGTAGTGAAGGGAATGTTGTTCTTACAGAGTTCTATGTAAATTATTTTTGTCAGGTCAAAGACATAGTATAATGCCTTGCATCGACAGACCCCGGTTTGATCCCAAGCACCCTGAGAACTACTAGGAGTGATCCCTGAGTGTAGAGTCAGTTGTAATCCCTTAGCATAACTGGGTATGACCCAAAACACAAGATAATTAAAAAATTCTTTTTCTAATTAGACAAAATACATTTTTGCATCTTTATACCCACTTAAAATCTGAGTGAAGATGGCTAACAACTTAGGGTAGCATGATCCTCATGCTATTTATTCTTAAAAATTAAGTTATCACTTACCCTATGGATTTTCCAGACAAGTACTGCTGCAGAACAACCCCTGATGGGGTTGACTGATGAGGGATGGAGGATGAAGTCTTTCTCCTCCAGCTTGGACCACGCATCTGCTACTCTGTTCAGCTGGTGGTTCTGAGGTGACTGCGGCGGTTATAAAGCTAACAGGCAGTCAGGCTTCTGAAAGTAGCAACTTTATTCCATGCATAAGGCTGAAACCAAAAGCCTCAGAATCAGCCCCTGGAAAAAAAGCCCTTTCCTTCCACAGACTCTTGCTTTTATACATCATAATCAGGTACCTAGGGAATCAGGTCACACCCTAGGGTAGGGCACAATCAGATCAGGATAGGATCAGTAACATAATAATCCCATGGAAATGCTTGAATACAAAATTCCCCCGTTTTTAGTAAACAAACATTAATAATATACACAAGTAAGTAATATTGTTTATAATTATTAAAGGAAAAACTACGCAATAATAAAAGAGCAGCTGTTTGTATAAGCACATCACAGGAAAATGTAAAGAAAAACTTCTAACCTAAGCACAGGATGTCTAAAACCAGAAACGTGCCAAGGAATCAACTAAAGCTCTTGAGATGATAGATCTATGACGTACAAGATGAAGAATTCCAAGTAATATCTTCCTTGGAAAAGCAGATGGAAAATCTGAAATTCAATAATCAAGAATCTAGTAGGTAATGGGGAGCTCCCAGGGCAATCAGAAAGCCCATATGTAATCCGTTGACAGAAATTTTTCGACGAGATAGTAAAAAGGCTAAGTAGCAGGCGAGATGAAGCACATTTTCTTTTTCTTTGTTGTTGTTGTTGTTGTTGTTGGTTTTTGGTTTTTGGGTCACACCTGGCAGTGCTTAAGGGTTACTCCTGGCACTATGCTAAGAAATCGCTCCTGGCAGGCTCAGGGGACCATATGGGATGCGAACCACCAACCTTCTGCATGAAAGGCAAATGCCTTACCTCCATGCTATCTTTCCTGCCCCAAAGCACATTTTCCATTCAAGTTCAAGTAGAACAGAAAGCCCATCTTTGAGGGCAGTGAATTAGGCCTTTATTTTGGAGGAAGAAACATATACCCCCTGCACAGTGGGGAGGCCACTGCAATGATGATCAATAGACATCTGAACTTAATCCAAGTTCTTAGTCCAGGCAAAAGTCCATATGAGGTCCAAAATTGATATATCAAGTATGGCCGATTTTTTATAGATGAGAGCTTAAGTCACAAACCAGAACAAAATGTTTAAGGCAGAGAACCTCCCTGTGTAAATAAACAACTTGATGGTCCATCCAAAATGAATAAAACCTCCTTTTAAGCCTATTATTTTTAAACCTATGATTTTAAAACAATCGCTGATATATGCCTGTCATCTAAACAGTGAACTGAATGGGAAATGTTCTATTCAGAAGGTCTAAAAGCCAAATTATATAGCCCGGATTGTATGAAAAAACAAGGAGCAGGGGTTACTCTCTCGTATGAATTATTGATGGCAGAAAATCAATTTGCAAATATTCAGGCATAACCTGCTTTACCTAAAGAAATCTTAAATATAATTAGGGATATTGCATTGTCTTCATGGAAAAAAATTGATTCTAACAGCATTGGTAAAGGAAACTTTTTAAAAATTACCCAAGGCCCTTATGAGTCATATGTAGAGTTTGTGGGTAAGCTTAAAGATATTCTGAAGTTACAAATGAAAAATGAGGAGGTGAGAAACTTTCTAGTAAAATCTTTGACTTAATTATAATGCAAATTTGGCCTGTAGATTAGTATTGAATACATTAAATGAAAAGGCAGATGTGAATTATTTCCTTTATGCCTGTTGGAATGTCTGTGGGGAACCCCAATACCCACCCCACTTAGACTTGGTACAAACCTTCGCAGTTACCAAGAAAATGATGCCATACTCCCCTCGGGGACAAAGCACTTTCCATAAACCAGGATTTTGCCCAAAATTCGGAAAAGGCCATCATTGGGTGAGAGTCTGTAGATCCAGAAACCTCATTGATAATAATCTGAGGAGAGGTTTCAACACAAACCCTAGGAGGCAAATCAACTGTTATCATTGTGGGAAGCCTGAGCATGTCCAAAGACATTGCAGACTCTTCAAAATTCAACTCCTCAAGCACACACAGACACAATGCAAGGAAACACCCACAGGGCCTCCCCCCAGGTCCTATCAAAACAGGGGCAAACTTCTCAAACCATAATCCTTCCAAAGACCCTTGCTTTTATACATCATAATCAAGTACCACCCTAGGGTGGGAGAAGAATCAGGTCACACCCTAGGGTAGGGCACAATCACTGATCAGGATAGGATCAGTAACATAATAATCTCATGGAAATGTTTACATACACAACTAAGTACCAGTCACAGGATTAATCCATGGTGATTCCATTATGCTGTGGATCAATTAGATTTCCTTGGAGATGTGTCTGCTACCTATATCAGATATTAGCTGATACCTATAAGTACAGAATTCATGCTTCCTCACAGAATTATTGAGCACAATGGAATTACTAGTTCCTTTTTATTCTTGTGTTATTTGGGAGTCCTCTAAGGCCCAAACCTGTTGGTTCATTCCCTTTGCCCTGCCTGATTTCTTCTAGCACCAAGGGCCACCTACCTAATCTTTTTTGTCTGTTTTTATAGGCATCAGCCCAGCATCCAAGTCTGAATTCTCTCTGCCTAATCTGCACAGGTGTACCTTTATCCCTCACAGTTATTTCTCCTATTACGTACCTCATGTAGCTATGCTCATTTTGGCATTTGTTTCTTGGAATAAGGGACTGACACCACACCTTGAGATATAGCATAAATTATACCACAAAGAACCATGAATACACAGGCTAAAATTCGTTGATTTCAGAGGTGAGTCTTCCCCACCAAGAAACTGTGGAACTAGCTGACTCTGCTGCGTCTGTGTAGCATGGCAGACATCTTGGGCTTTTTCTCTGCTTGCTTCGCCTAGGAAGTTTGATCCCCTCCAGCATCCTTCCCTGAGAGCTTGCTTTCTCCTGAGGTGAGTAACCCCGCCCACAAAGGGTGGAGCCAGAGGAACACGGCCACACACTTCACCTAGCCAATGAATACCACCACAACACATAGAAAAAGCCACAATACAGCTTGACAATGGGGGAAACAACTCAGGCCAAAACCAAGCATAAAGAATGAAGATGGCAACTCTGATGTCCTGAAAATGGCCAGCCACCTAGTTAGTTTCTCAGATATGGAGTTTAGAGAAGAAATATGGACAATGTTCACAGAACTCAAAGAAAGGAAAGATTGAGTTTAATGGAACACTAATAAGAATCAAGAGGATATGAAAATATAAATTAGAAAACTCCAAACTTAAATAACAGGTCTGAAGAACTCAGTAGATGAATTGAAAACCTCAATGGAAAGTATCTCCAATAGGGTAATAGCAGCTGAGGGTAGAATTAGTGAGCTGGAAGATGAGATGCATAACAACTTTATACAGCAGAAGAGATTGGAAAAAAACTTTTAAGCAAATGATCAGACAATGGAAAAATAACTGAAAGAATGTGAACAGATTAAAAATAGAAGTCTTTGATAAGCTCAATAGAAACTACTTAAGAATCATTGGAGTCCCAGAGACCTAGGAACAAAATCCTCAGGAAGAATTGACAGTCAAGAGCATCATTAAAGAGAAACTACCAGAGCTACAGACTACATGAAATCAAATTCTACATGCCTGAAGAGTACCAGCTAAAAGAGACCCAAGGAAAAGCATCCCAAGACACATCATAGTCACAATGACAAATCCCACAGATAGGGATAGAATACTTAAAGTAGCAAGATCAAAAAGGGAAATTACATTCAAGGGAGCATCTTTGAGATTTACAGCAGACCTGTCACAAGAAACCCTCAAGGCCAAAAGGCAGTGGTGGGATTTGGTGACAAAACTCAATGAAATAAAAGCTTCACCTAGAATAGTGCACCCAGCCACACTCACTTTCAGGTTTGAAGAAAATATACATAGCTTCTTGGATAAATAACAACTCAGAAACTTTGCACATGCAAAACCAGCCTTAAAAGAAAAACTGAAAAGTGTACTTTAAGACAAGACTGACCAACAGACACACCAAACATCTACATAGAAATGGCATTAAATCCCATGACAATTATCTCTCTCAATGTCAATGGACTAAATGCACCAATTAAAAAACACAGAGTGGCTAAATGGATCAAAAACAATGAATCCAACCTTCTGCTACCTAAAAGAAACACACCTGAATAGTCAAAACAAATATAGACTCAAAATCAAAGGCTGGGGGAAAATCATCCAAGCAAACAGCACCCTTTAAAAGCTGGAGTGGCCATACTAATATCATATGACACAGACTGTAGACTCAGAAAAGTTGTAAGGGACAAAGATGGGCATTTTGTACTAATCAAGGGATATATACAACAGGAAGAATTTGCACTACAAACATATATGCACCTAAAGAGAGACCAGAAAATTATCTAAAGCAATTATTAACAAATTTGAAAGAAGACATCAATAATAACACAATAATTGTGGGAGATATCAACACTGCCTTGTCACCCCTTGATAGGTCAACTACACTTAAACCCAACAAAAATATACTAGCTCTAAAAAGAAAAAATGAAAGAAAGTGGACTAGCAGATATATATAGGGCACTCCATCCTCAGAAACCTGGAAACACATTCTTCTTCAATGCACTTGGATAGTTCTCCAGGATAGACTACATACTAGCCTATAAAACATATCTCCATAAAATCAAGAGGATAGAAATTTTGCAGGCTACCTTTGCTGACCACAAGGCTCTGAAATATTAGATGTGAACTACAAAGGGAAACAGAAGGAAAACTTTAATAGCTGGAAATTAAACAGCCTACTACTGAACAACCAGTGGGTCCAAGATGAAATCAAAGTGGAAATCAAAACTTTCCTGGAAACAAATGACAATGAAAACACAAACTATTAGAATTTATGGAACACAACAAAAGTGGTACTGAGAGGAAAATTTATTGCTTTGCAAGCACACATCAGGAAGGAAGGAGGAGCCTATATGAATAGCTTAATGACACAGCTTATAAAATAAGAAAATGATCAACAAAGGAACCAAAAAGAGATAGGCAGATGGAAATCACAAAGCTTAGAGCAGAAATCAATTAAGTGGAAATCCAGAAAACAATCTGAAAGATCAACAAAAGCAGATTGATAAACCTCTGTCAAAACTCACAAAGAAATCGAGAGAGAGAAATTTGATAAACTGGATTAGAAATGTTGTGGCATTGCTTCTCTTTTGCATAGGCACATTAAAATGGGAAAATAATACATATGCAAACAAGTTCTTATCTAATAGAGATGGGAACACATATTTGGTAATGTAATTAGGCCTTTTACCCTGAACATTGGCATAATGATTTGGCTCAGGCCTCAGAAGAATGGGCATCGCCCACACACACCTGAACTATGGAAACAACCACAATTGTCTTTAACATTCCCAGGATCCAAGCCTCTACCAGAGAAGACCTACCACTGCTTTGGCATTGACTTACTCCAAAGAGTACTCCCAACACCCAGGCAACTCAGCAATAGTCTGCATACAGGGCAGATTGCTCTGCATTTAATGATATGCTGAAACTAGAGGATGCTCCACATCAGCCTGACATCGATGAAAGAAATGCACAAAATCCAGAGTCTTTAAATATAAAAGTCTGATACCAACTATAGCTAAAGTGTGAAAAAGTTTCACCCGGGACCTTGAGAATGACTGGAGTTGGATAGACTGGTATGCCTGGAACCCAGAGTCTGTCTTATGCCAATAAACTTCTGGGATGAGGCCTTTTTTGTAATCAGGTCAAAGATTTTTTTTTCCATTTTCTTCATTTTTCTGGACCTATGCAAACATTGGCGATTACCACTATCACACCTTTACTATATTTTTTTACTCTTATCCTTTAAGGAAAAAAAATACAACTTACTGAACTTAAAAACAAATTACTGTAGTAGAATACCTGTCTTGAATACAGGCAGGGGATGGGAGGGGGAGGGGGTAACGTTGTAATGGTGAAGGGGGGTGTTCAGGCTATGACTGTAACCCAAATATGATCATGTTACTTAAATAAAAATATATTTAATAAAAAAATGAAAAAAATGAAAAGGGGGGAATCACTACAGTTATTGCAGAGATTCAAAGAATAATCAGAGAGTACTTTGAGAAACTCTATGTCACAAAACATAAAAACCTAACAGAAATGGACAAATTCTTGAATTCTTATAATCTCCCACTGTTAAATAAGGATGAAGTAGCAGATCTGAACATCCCCATAATTATTGAGAAAATTAAAAAAGTGATCAAAAATTTTCCCAAAAACAAAAGCCCAGGCCCAAATGGATTCACTTATGAATTCTTTCAAACCTTTCTAGAGGAACTTCTATCAATTCTTTTCAGGCTCTTTCATAAAATTGAAGAAACAGGAACACTTCCAAACAGTTTCTATAAAGCTAACATCACATTGATACCCAAACCAGACAGAGATGCTGCCCCCCCAAAAAAAATTACAGAACAATATCCCTGATGAACACAGATGCAAATATTCTCAACAAAATTCTGGCAAATAGAATTCAATGCATCATCAAGAAGGTCATTCAAAACGACTAAATAGGTTTTATCCCAGGAATGCAAGGATGGTTTTACATCTATAAATTAATCAACATAATACACCATATCAACAAAAAGAAAAAAAGCATATGATCAGATCAATAGATGCAGAAAAATCATCCGATAAGGTCCAACACCCATTCTTGATAAAAACCCTCATCAATATGGGAATGAAATGAACTTTTCTCAGTATAGTCAAGGTAATTTACCATAAGCCAATGGCAAATATTATTATTAATGGAGATAAACTAAAAGCCTTTCCTCTAAGGGCCCTAAGAGGGCCCTCTCTTACCACTCCTATTCAACATAGTACTAGAAATACTTGTCATAGTGATTAGGCAAGAAAAAGATATCAAGGGCATCAAGATCAGTAAGGAAGAAGTCAAGCTTTCACTGTTTGCAAATGACATGTTAATATATTTAGAAAAGCCTAAAGATTCTAGAAACCGTAGATTCATATAGCAAAGTGACAGGCTACAAAATTAACATGCAAAAGTCAATGGCCTTCTTATACACTAGTAATGATAGAGAAGAAATGGACATTAAGAAAACAATTCCATTCACATTAGTGCCCACAAACTCAAATATCTAGGAGTCAACTTAACTAAAGTGGTGAAAGAACTATACAAAAAAAACCTACAAAACCCTATTTCAAGAAATAAGAGAGGACACAAGGAAATGGAGACACAAATCCTACTCATGGAATGGCAGGATTAATATCATTAAAGTGACAATACTCACCAAAGCATTGTACAGATTAAATCAATCCCTCTAAAGATACCCATGACATTTTTCAAAGAAGTAGATCAAACACTCTTGAAATTCATTTGAAACAATAAACACCCTGAACAGCTAAAGCAATTTTTGGAAAAATGAATATGTTATGCATTACTTTCCTCAATTTTAATCTGTATTACTAAGCAATAGTTATCAAAGCAGCATGGTATTAGAATAAAGACAGATCCTCAGATCAGTGGAATAGACTTGAGTACTCAGAGAATATTCCCCAGACATACAATCAACTAATCTTTGATAAAGGGGCAATGAATCCAAAATGGAGCAAGAAAAGCCTCTTCAACAAGTGGTGCTGGCACAACTGGTTAGCCACTTGCCAAAAAGCAAACTCAGACCCCCATCTAACACCATGCGCAAAGATCAAATTCAAATGAATTTAAGACCTTGATATCAGGCCTGAAACCATAAGGTATATAGAACAATACATAGGTAAAACATTCTATGACATTGAGACTAAAGACATCTTCAAGGAGGAAACAGCACTCTCCAAACAAGTGGAAACAGAGATAAACAGATGGGACTATATTAAGTTGAGAAGCTTCTGCACCTCAAAGGAAATAGTGCCTAAGAAACGAAAGCCACTTACAGAATTGGAGAAACTATTCACCCAATACCCATCATACAAGGGGCTAATATCTAAGATATATAAGGTACTGACAAAATTTAATAAGAAAAAAACATATAACCCCATCAAAAATGGGGAGAAGTAATGAACGGACATTTCTTCAAAGAAGAAATGCAAATGGCCAAAAGACACATGAAAAAAATGCTCCATGTCACTAATCATCAGGGAGATGCAAATCAAAACTACAATGAGGAACCAACTCACACCACAGAAACTGGCACACATCACAAAGAACAAGAACAATCAATGTTGGTGGGGATGTGGAGAGAATGGATCTCTCATTCAATGCTGGTGGCAATGCTGTCTAGTCCAGCCTTTATGGAAAACAATATGGAGATTCCTCAAAAAACTGGAAATTGAGCTCTCATATGATCCAGCTATTCCTCTCCTAGGGATATACCCTAGGAAGACAAAAATAAAATTCAAAAATCTCTTCCTGACACCTATATTCTTTGCCACACTATTTACAATAGCCAGACTCTGGAAACAACCAAGATGAATGGCTAAAGAAACTGTGGTACATATACACAATGGAATATTATGCAGCTGTCAGATGAGATGAAGTCATGAAATTTTCTTATATGTGGATGTACATGGAATCTATTATGTTAAGTGAAATAAATCAGAGGGAGAGACATAGACACAGAATAGTCTCACTCATCTATGGTTTTTAAGAAAAATTAAAGACATTACTCTAATAAGGCCCAGAGACAATAGAGTTAAGGCTAGAAGGGCTGGAAGGACTGGCTCACAATTTGAAGCTCACCACAAAGAGTGATGAACTCTGTTAGGAATAACTACACTAACAACTAACATGACAATGTTAAAAAATGAGAGAAGTAGAATGCCTGTTGCAAATACAGGCAGGGGAGAGGGAGGAGGGGGGCATTGGTGGTGGAATGTTGCAATGGTGATGGGAGCTGTTCTGTTTATAAATGAAACCCAACTACAAATATGGTGCTTAAATAAACATTTATAAAAAAAACAGAAAAAATGTATTTGATTTATTGGTATTATAATGTTATATTTTTCTATTTTTATGGAAAAATGCTTAAAAATTAATTAGGGAAACACAGAGTATATAATTTTAAGTTTACAGAATCTGTAGATCAGTATTATGAACTGGACATAGCAGAGATAATTCATCTCTGCTTCACAATATCTGGGGCTTCCACGAAAAGCTCCCAAGCTAGGGTAACTTGATGGTTAGTGTTTAGAATAATCTAATTATTCAAATACTATTTATGTAGTATGAATAATGGTGGTTGATGAGCTGTCAGAAGAGCTGGGATTACTGACTTAACTAACATGGTGCCAGAAGTTCCAACAGATTCCAAGGTGAGTCTTCTCACTCAGGCAGAAAATCTTTCACCTTATATGGAAATCAGACCTCTGATCAACTCAGTTTTTTGAGTCATCACAGACATTCTCTGTGGGAGAATGACTAGATTTTAGAAGAATATGCAGGAGTAGAAAATGATTGCAGCCATTTGGGGAAATAAGTTTTCCACACAAAATGGCATCTATATAAAGGGCAAAACCTGAACGGAAACTATTATTTGTATCAGTGCTTTAAAATAAATTTAAAAAATAATTAAAAATAAGCCAATGCCTTAGTCTATTCAGGTTGATGGATGGAAAAATACCACAAACCAGGCATATATATATGTATATATAAGTATATATAAAACATTTATTGCTATAGTTTTGGAGGCCAGGAAGTCAAAATTAAGCACAGATTTCATATTTAATGATGTCTCAATAAACTCAGTAGACTAAGCACATGTACATTTGGTTTTCACAATTTTTACAATGTTTTCTGTTATTTTCCTTCCTTTTTTTAATGACATAAAGGCAAAAGATAACTTTTATCACTTTATTACAAGAACACGAATCATACTCTTGAGGAAAGCCAAATTATTTCCTGAAGTCCCTACCTCCCAATGCCATCCATATGGGTAATATTTCAGGTTATGGATCCTGGTAAACAACCATTCATTCTACAGCAGAAAAAAATATTTTCTTGAAATTAGTAATAATATAAATTATAATCTCAGACAATAAAAAAGTTTTTCAAAAAATAAAAAGAAAGGGACTGGAGCAGTGACTCAAGCGGTAGGGCATCTACCTTGCACGCTCTCACCTAGGATGGACTACTGTTCGATCCCCCAGTGTCCCATATGGTATCCCAAGCCAGGAGCTATTTCTGAGCACATAGTCATGAATAACCCCTGAGCATCACCAACCCCCCCCAAAAAAAAGAAAATTAAAAGAAGTAAATGCAGCCTATTTTATTTTTATTTATATATTTATTTAAAATATAAATATGTTTACAGATTTATTTAAAATAAGAAGTGAAACATTAGATGTTAATTAGTAGTAATTAAATATCTTAACAATATATGAAATAGATAGTAGGATGGGTTCAAGGAATGTACTGTTAAGTTACAAAATCAAATTTAAGAAGAAATAAGAAAGAAATAAGACAAGAATGTAAGAACAATTAAGAATTAGAAAATTAAGGCAGGAGTGATAGCAATAGCAAGTGTTTGCCTTGCACTTTTCTGACCCAGGACAGACCTGGGTTTGATCCCCTGGCATCTCATGTGGTCCCCCCAGCCAGGAGCGATTTCTGAGCGCATAGCCAGGAGTAACCCTAGAGCATCACCGGGTGTGTCTAAAAAATAAAAAAGAATTAAAAAATTAAATACCCCTCCTCCTAGAAAACTTTAGGTATGGTGAACAGAAAAATATTTGGACAGCGGGATTGCCAAGAAGAAATAAAGACAAATAAAAGGAATTATTTGAAGTAATATAGATATATACTTCTGAGAATTAAGGAAATACAAAATATATGATAAAAAATGATTGAATTTCAAAGATCAGAGAAAGGAAAAATCTATAAAAGACATACTGCTTGAAATTTTGCTTTATCAAGTAGAGCTCTTTAAAAAAATCTCTAGGATATATAAATAGATTCCCTACAAAGGATTCAGTCATCAGATTGACACATATTTTTAAAAACAAAAATCAGAATGACATCATTTGAAAATAAAATGGAGAAATTTTCTTTTATAAATTCAAAGTTATTAACACTAGTACTCATCAAAAGAGACAATATTTCACCTGGGTTTGTCTTATGTTTAATATTTTATCAATTGAGCAAAATAAAGAATTTAAAATAGATTGAATAGTACAAGTGAAGGTAATGAATGTTTAAAATATATTCTAGTCTCACTAGTAACTGGGAAAAATTTGGAAATCTCAAAGGAGAAAACTTATCCTAAGCAGAAACTGTCAGACAAATTTTGTTTATGAATAAATAACTACCCAGTTGTAAAAAAATGAGTTTTGAATTCAGTTTTATGGGTTGCACTTGTCACAGCTGATGCAAAGATAAGCATTTAAAGAAACGTTCACTCAATTATATTAGAAGAAATAAAAGGTTTTAAAAAGGTCTATGAACAATTTGAAAGATAAAAGTACTTGTGGAGTATAAAATATACAATATAGCTTGTATATATGAAACCCTGTGTTTATTTCCCTGCATTTATCTTCTCTTCTCTCTTATAAAGTATTTAAAGAAAAAAATTATCCACACAAGTAGCAAGGTGACCATGTCTCTCTACCAGATTTTGAATAAAAATGACCACAAGATTCATTGATTTAAATAAATATACACTGGGACTTCTTAGTTCTAATGTGTTTCAATGTGGCTTCTAGGATCACAGGTCTTGTTTTCCTTGGTACTGCAATTTAACTAGAGCATGCTATTCCTTAATTATAGCAGAATCTCATGGATGATGTTAATATCTCTCAAGACCTATAGTTTAAAAAGACAATTTCTTTTAAACCATTAGTTAAAATGTGAAGGAAAAAAAAAAAAACCAAACCATTAGTTTAAATGTGTTATGCAGCTATACCAAGCAGTGTGGAGAAATGTACTATTTCGGTAGGTGGAGCTGCAGAGTCTGCAAAGACAAGGATAGGGATTGGAGAGAGATCACAGCAAGTAAAGAAAGTGCTTGCCTTGCATGTGCCTAACTCTTGCACGTGGCTGACCATTACATAGCTGGTCACCAGAGCTCTAATAGGAGACACATCCTAGTGCTGCCAGGTGTGGCCCCAAATTAAAAAAAAATAAGGATAGAGGGAGGGATGAAGGCTGAATAAGTAGATCAATTTCTGTTTTTTGTTTGTATATTGGTTTGTTTGCTTGTTACTTCTGGCTCTGCACTTAGGAATGATGCTTGATGAAAAGCTGATGGAAGGAGGAAGGCTCTTGAGATTAGTAAAGGTTCAAGACCAGGCCTCACACATGCAAGACAAATTACTTAATTGCTGTACTATTTCTCTGGCCAACAGCAGTGTATTTTACTACACTGTTTACAGTGAAAAATAGCAAGTTTGGCCACATAAGAGTAATCCTATGTACCTAATATTGTGTCATAACATCGCCTGAATACATATTTTTTTTTGGTTTTTCGGGCCACACCCGTTAGATGCTCAGGGGTTACTCCTGGCTACGCGCTCAGAAATTGCCCCTGGCTTGGGGGGACCATATGGGACACCGGGGGATCGAACCGTGGTCCTTTCCTTGGCTAGCGCTTGTAAGGCAGACACCTTACCTCTAGCGCCACCTCGCCAGCCCCCTGAATACATATTTTTAATACTTAATTATTGCCAGAGTATGAAAGAACTGTTTTTATAAGTCAGCATTTTATAGAAAAGGAATAAGATTTCACTAATTTTGAGGCATTTAGAGACAAAAAAACTCTCTAAGATGTTGGTTTCTTTATTTGTTTATTTAGGGGGGATTAGCAATTGCTTATTTTTTCTCATTTTGAGATGTTCATCTTCATACTGTGGTAAATAAAATTTCACCTAAAGAGCTCATGTAAAGCTCCTACTTGGGTATTTATGTTAATATTAAAACAGCTTGAAAATAACATGTTGGTAACAGGATGTGAACTGCATTGGTATCATTCTAAGGAAGTTGACTTCATTCCTTGAGAAGACATCAGAAATCTTTGACTAAATAAGTTTTGTATATATCAGGTTTAAGTTTCAGAGGCCACATCTCTGAGGATAATTGAAGAAAGGCCCATCTCTGAGGATAATTGAAGAAATACACAGGAGAGAGAAAGAGCAATATATACCAAATAGCTTGATACAAGGTAGACAGTTATTATTTTAAAGAGAACTTGAACAGTAAAACAATAAACTGAAATAATGCATTTAATCTTTCTTCAGAGATGACACCAAATTCTCATTTGTCCAAGTCACATATGAGAAAGTCTTCTTTTTTGACTCTAGGGTCACAGCTGGTGGTGCTCAGGGATCATTTCTGGCTCTGTTGTTCAGGGATCACTTCCTGTTGGGACTTGGGAGACAATATGAGGTAAAGGGGATCTAATCTAAGTAAGCCACTTAAGTGCCTTAATGCCTGTACCATCTCTTCAACCCAAGAAGTTTTTCTTAATTTTTGTTTAGGACAATGCCCAGATGAGTTCAGAAATACTGGCACATTAGATGCTACAGATGCAATCTGGGTTGGCTGTATACAAGATCAGCATCCTATACACTGTACTATATAGTTCCAAACCCTCAAGAAGTAATTCTTACCAACTCTTCTTCCCCTTCCTTCTGACATTGAACTCAATAAGTCTAATACATTTTACTTACTACTAAGCAAAGATACACCTACAAATACCCATCTGTTGAATAGCTGCCTTTTCAAAAATACCACCTCTTGGGACCAGAACAATAGTAGAGCAGGAGGGCTTTTGCCTTGCATGTGGCTGACCCAGGTTTAATCCCTGGCATCCCATATGGTCCCCTGAGCCTGTCAAGAGTGATTTCTGAGCATAGAGCCAGGAGTAACTCCTGAGCACCACAAGGTGTGACCCAAAATATGAAAAAAAACCCCACCATTTAAGATATAATTATTAAACTGTCCTATTTCTATCTATTCTGTTCTACTCTTTCCCCACAATATTTTTTAAAGTGAATATATCTAAGAATATTATCTCACTATAAACAGTAAGTAGAATAGATACAAGTATGATCTTACTGCTTTGATAGCATAAAAACTTAAAATAGGTCTTTCTAGTGCCCTACAAAGTCCTGTTCTATCTCTTTTCTATATTTTTTCTATCTTTTCTATCTATCTTTACTGCCTAGTACCATTATTAGCTCTCTTTCTTTGTGAAACATCTCATTTCACCTCCTCACCTTAGGCAAACTTTCTCCAAACCATAGACATGTCATTTCTTCTGTCTGGATTATTTTCTCCACCTGGGGAGATGGTATAATGAGAACAGAAAGAACTGGAACAGTTGTCTGGATTCATAAGCCAGGTGCATCACTTACTTGTGGTATAACCTTAACCCTGCTGGGAACCAATTTCAATATCTGCAATATGGGGACAACAGCAAATTCTAAGTATAGAACTGTTCTGAAATGAAAATATTTGATACATGTAAAGCTATTAGTAAACATCTGTCACATAGTAAGCCTCATGTAATATAGTCAGATAACATCCCTCCTCTCTTTAACTAATCCTTCACTTCTGTTTTATAGTTGCTTAGCAATGAAAACATTCCTTGACTTTGATTAAGTTAACCAGAGAAAATTCCTTGTAGAGTCCCTTAGCACTAAGTGTCTCTCTTTCATGTGGTTTTGTCACAAATGCAGTTTTAATTTATTTGTTTTAATGTAAAATTATCCACTAATATAAATTACTTAATGGTATGAAATGTTTTGGTGTTTGTTTGTGCAGAATTACATTCTCACTACCTTATAAAGAATCAGAACTTATTAGTACTCAAATATCACCACAAGAGCCAAAATGACAGTGGGTAGGGCACTTTCCTCGCATGCAGCTGAGTTTGGTCCCTGGTATCTCATATAGTCCCCTAAACACCACCAGGAGTGATCCCTGAGTGCAGAGCCAGGAGTAACCCCTGAGCATTATGGGTGTGGCCCCAAACAAAACAGGCAAAGAAAATGCTAAAAAATAATCTTCTTTGCTTGCATTCCTTTACCTACCAGTTGTTCATATTTGGTCTACAGCCTTTTGATTCTCATATTATTTATATTTTCCAAATCCTCCAGTTGTAATTAATCACTTTGGATAAGGTTAGCTTTTGCAAGTTTAGGGACTGAGATATAAAGAAATGAGACTAAAATAGAACATGCCCTCAGTCTCTATGATTTTTCCCTTTATTGCTGCAGATAGATAGATAGCTGACAATTGCCATAAAAATATAGAAGCAACTAAAACTAGGGCAAGAAACTGACTTGGCAGATAAAATTAGATATAGATACAAGAATCACTTTATTAGACTTAGATTTATTCCTAGACATAATAACTTTCTGATTTTAGAAACACAATCAAAATGGTAGAAC
Organism: Suncus etruscus; assembly: GCF_024139225.1. Classification (NCBI taxonomy): domain Eukaryota; kingdom Metazoa; phylum Chordata; class Mammalia; order Eulipotyphla; family Soricidae; genus Suncus; species Suncus etruscus. The sequence continues at coordinate 63,615,371 of NC_064849.1, read as the reverse complement.
GACAAAGCTGAAAAATATCAAATAAGCTTTGATTAAAATATGAATTACATATTTTATCATGTAGAGATTAATGATATAGAACTTTAAAATTTTATCTCACAGAATAAAACCTCTTTTCTTCCTCAAAGACTTGTGTGCTTTGATATTATCACAACCTTAGATTTCTCCTTGTAACAGCAGGGGAAGCTAGCATTTGTCTATTTACTTACATATTTATTTTATAGGCTCATAGTACGTTTTCTAAAAATAAAAAAAATCTTCCAGTTATTGTTTATAAAAATCATATTGAAAGAACACAGGACAATTTTATAAATTGATTGTTTCCTCAGCTATTGAATAATATACCTACTAACCATTTTATTGGATAGTCATATAAAAGAACTCTCTGTAATGCTCAGGGCCTAGACCATACATATCAGTATAATGTTTTATTTATTTTTAGAGCTTTGATAAAGCTTAATTTTCCAGAAGTGCATAATGAGGAAATATATATTTTTATTTTACTTTTTATACTTACTTTGTTTTCGATACAACATTTATTTTGATGAATCATGTTATTGGTTGGAATGTCTACTACATATACTAAATAAATGTCATCACTTATCAGAATGCATTTACTATGGCTGGCTATTGTAGTGAGTCTGTGTAAAGATACAAGACTGTTGTTTCTTTATTTTATGTTATTGTTGCAGTATTGCAAAGTAGCCATGCTTTAAAACTGATATCTTGAAATATCAAATAAAATCAAGGATTATTTTATCTTTATTTAATATGTATATCTAAATATTTGCAAACTATGGTATAGATAAGTTTAATAGGCTTGACTGAGTTTTTTTTGTTTTGTTTTTTTGTTTTTGTTTTTGGGCCAAACCCGGCAGTGCTCAGGGGTTACTCCTGGCTGTCTGCTCAGAAATAGCTCCTGGCAGGCACGGGGGACCATATGGGACACCGGGATTCGAACCAACCACCTTTGGTCCTGGATCGGCTGCTTGCAAGGCAAACGCCGCTGTGCTATCTCTCCGGGCCCTTGACTGAGTTTTAAAGTCATACAAAAACATGTAAGTCAATCAACATAAAGGCCAATAAGAGACATTTGAACATATTGGTTTCAGACAGCATTAACAAATGCCCCAGATTTGAATAAGATTTATATTTTCTGATATAGGAATAGAAAAATAGAAATAGTTACATTTTAATTTTAAGAACCTATTTAATTTACATATATATATGTTTTTCTGGCCACACCGATTGTTGCTCAGGGGTTACTCCTGGCTAAACACTAAGAAATTGCCCCTGGCTTGGGGGACCATATGGGATGCCGGGAGATCGAACTATGGTCCTTCCTTGGCTAGTGCTTGCAAGGCAGACACCTTACCTCTAGTGCCACCTCACTGGCCCCTTAAATACATATTTTTAAATGTGCATTTTTAATTTGAAATTTTTAGTTTCTGGGAATGAACATGTGACTTTATACATGTGAAGTATGTGCTCTACTACTGAGCTATATCCCTGATCTGAAAAAATTTATATTATTTTTATATTTTAATTAATATATTTAAGTACCATGATTACAAACATGTTAGTAGTGGGTTTCAGTCATAAAAAAAAGTACACTTCTTTTATCAGTAAGACCTATCCACCAATGCCCCCAACTCTATCTTCCCCCATCCCTTGCCTGTCTTTGAGATAGGCATTCTATTTCTCTCACACACTACCATTGTCATGATAGTTGTTAATGTAGTTATTTCTCTAACTGAATTCACCACTCTTTGTAGTAAGCTTTGTATCATAGAACTGTCCTTCCAGCCCTCATCTCTATTGTCTCTGGGTATTATTACAATAATGTCTTAATTTTCTTAGATACCACAGATGAGTGAGAACATTCTGTGTGTATCTCTTTTCCTTTGACATATTTCACTCAGCATAATAGTTTCCATGTCCATCCATGTATAAGAAAATTTTATGACTTCATTTTTCCTGACAGCTGCAGAATTTTCTATTGTGTATATGTATCACAGATTTTTGCTAATTTCTTGGTATCTTTTTATATAAAATTTTATTTAAGCACCATGATTACAAGTATGATTGTAGTTGGTTTTCATTCATAATCAGAACACTCCTCTTCAGGAGTGCAACATTCCCACCATCAATGTCACCCCTCCCTCCCTCCTCATCCCTACCTACATTCGAGACAGGGATTTTAATTCTCTTGCTCATTAAGATTGTAATGATATGGCTGGAGTGGTGGTGCAGTGATAGGCCATTTGCCTTGCATGTGGCTGACCTAGGACAGACTGCGGTTTGATTCCCCGGCAACCCATATGGTCCCCCAAGCCAGGAGCGATTAATGAGCGCATAGCCAGCAATAACTCCTGAGCATCACCAGGTGTGGCCAGAAAAAAAAGATTGACATGATAATTGTTAGTGTAGTTATTTCTCTATCTGCACTCACCACTCTTTATAGTGAGCTTTATGTCGTAAGTCAGTCCTTCCAGCCCTCATCTCTATTGTCTCTGGCATTATTACAATAATGTCTTTAATTTTTCTTAAAACCCATAAATAAGTGAGATTATGCTATGTCTATCTCTCTCCCTCTGACTTATTTAATTCAGCACAATAGTATCCATGTACATCACGTATAGAAAATTTCATGACTTCATCTCTCCTGATGGCTGCATAATATTCCATTGTTTATATGTACCACAGTTTCTTTAGCCATTCATCTGTTGAAGGGCATCAGGGTTGTTTCTATAATCTGGCTATTGTAAATAGAGCTCCAATGAATATAGGTATGCAGAAGGCATTTTGTATTGGGGTTTTGTGTTCCTAGGGCATATCCCTAGCTGGATCATATGAGAGCTCAATTTCCAGTTTTTTTTTTAAATATCCATATTGTTTCCCATAAAAGCTAGACTATTCACCAGCAGTGAATGAGAGTTCCTTTCTCTCCAAATATCCCTGTAAGCACTGTTCCTCCTCCTCCTCCTCCTCCTCCCTTCTTCTTCTTCTTCTTCTTCTTCTTCTTCTTCTTCTTCTTCTTCTTCTTCTTCTTCTTCTTCTTCTTCTTCTTCTTCTTTTTCTTCTTCTTCTTCTTCTTCTTTTTCTTCTTCTTCCTTCTTCTTCTTCTTCCTCCTCCTCCTCCTCCTCCTCCTTCTTCTTCTTCTTCTTCTTCTTTTTCTTCTTCTTCTTCTTCTTCTTCTTCTTCTTTTTCTTCTTCTTCCTTCTTCCTCCTCCTCCTCCTCCTCCTCCTCCTCCTCCTCCTCCTCCTCCTTCTTCTTCTTCTTCTTCTTCTTCTTCTTCTTCTTCTTCTTGCTTCTTCTTATTTCTTCTTCTCTTCCTCCTTCTTCTCCTCTTCCTCCTCCTCCTTCTTGTCCTCCTTGTCCTTCTCCTCCTCTTCCTCCTCCTCCTTCTTCTTCCTCATCTTTTTCTCTCCTCCTTCGTGTCCTCCTTCTCCTCCTCCTTCTCCTCCTCCTTCTTTCTTCTTCTTTTTGCAATGTGTGACTGTCTCTGTGGTGTGAGATATCTCATTGTTGTTTTGATTTGTATCTCCTTGGTGATTAGTGATGTGGAGCATATTTTCATGTGTCTCTTGGTCATTTGTATTTCTTCTTTGAGAAATTGTTCATTTCTTCTCCCATTTTTTGATGAAGTTAGATTTTTTTCTTGTTAAGTTTTGTCTATACCTTGTATATCTTAGATATCTCTTATCTGATGAGTTTTGAATGATTAGTTTCTTCTATTCTGTGGGTGACTTTTGTATCCTACTCACCATTTTCTTTGAAGTGCAGAAGCTTCTCCGTTTAATATAGTCCCAGTTGTTTATCTCTGCTTACACTTGTTTGGACGATGGTGTTCTTTCTTGAAGATGCCTTTAGTCACAATGTCATGGAGTGCTTCACCTACATTTTCTTCTATATACCTCTGGTTCCGGGTCTGAAATCAAGGTCTTTTATCCATTTGAATTTGTTCTTTGTTCATGGTGTTAGAAGGAGGTTTGAGTTTGCTTTTTTTTGCATATGGTTGATTAATTGTCCCAACACCACTTGTGGAGATGATTTCTGAGCTCTGTTTTGTATTTCTTGCTCCTTTATAAAAAATTAATTGACTGTATGTCTGGGAAACATTATCTGAATGCTCGTCTATTCCATTGATTTGAGGGTCTGTCTTTATTCTAATACCATACTGTTTTAATGACTATTGCTTTGTAGTACAATTTAAAGTTGGGGAAAGTGATGCCTCCCATCTTAATTTTCCTAAGGGTTACTTTAGCTATTTGTGGGTGTTTATTGTTCCAAATGAATTTCAGGAGTGTTTGCACCATTCTTTGAAGAATATCATAGGTATCTTCAGAGGACTTGCATTAAATCTGTACAATGCTTTGGAGAACATTGTCATTTTAATAATATTAATCATCAGAATCTATTAAAAGAGTATGTGTTTCCATTTCTTTGTGGCCTCTTATTTTTTGAAGAAGTGTTTGTAGTTTTCTTATATAGGTTCTTCTAATTAATTATTTTTGTTTAAGGGACATGCCCTACATGCTCAGTTCCTAGCCCTGGGAATAGAGGTTGCTCCCAAGTGTCATTCAGGAATACATAAGAAGCTATTGTTTGAACCTAACACTCCCATATACCAAACCATTGAAGTATGTGTAGAATTGATTTTATTTTATTTTTTTAGAATTGATTTTTTAAATATAACTGCTTGGTTTTTATAATTAAAATATTAAAAATGGATCTAGTTTTATAGTATAAGGATTACATGTCTTGTATGTGTTTGACCACAGTTTATTCCCTAGCACCACATAGTTCTATAAGTATTTCTGCATCGAGACCTTAAAACAACTAAGCACTGCTAAGTGGCCCAAGTAATCTCTAGCAGTTAAGGACCTGAGCAGAAATGTTATAATTATTTAAGACAATATTTAGTGTTCAGGTCTCATAACATAATAGAGTCAATGTTGATGTAATAAGCATAAATACCACTAAACTTTTTCTACATGAAACTTACAAATTATTTTGGGCCCGGAGAGATAGCACAGCTGCTTTTGCCTTGCAAGCAGCTGATCCAGGACCAAAGGTGGTTGGTTCAAATCCCAGTGTCCCATATGGTCCCCCTGCCTGCCAGGAGCTATTTCTGAGCAGACAGCCAGGAGTAACCCCTGAGCACCACCGGGTGTGACACAAAAACAAACAAAAAAATTATTTTGCAAGTCACAGTTTAATAAGCTAAGATCTGGTAAAAAAATAAATTCACAATTTAAATATTTATTCAGGGTGGAGGGAGGACAAATTTGGAGATGGGTATTCCCTGATTCAATGTTAATATGTACCTAAAATACTACTGTGAAAGATATGTAAGCCAATATGGTCAAAATAAAATTAAAAAAAAGAAAAAAATGATCTATGCAATCATGAAAAAATATTACTCAGTGGTGACTAACCATCTCTTTCTAAGTGGTTCCACTGTTTACTAGCTTTAAAATCACTTTGCTAAGCTTCTGTTTCAAATAGAAGACTTGCAGCATCTTACTATATTTTTGTATTAAATAAATTGATATATGCAAAGGATATTTTGTATAGTTATAATATAAGCTAAGTGTTCATAACATTTACTATTCTAAATATTTTCTGAATATTAATTACTATCTATAGCAAAGTTTATAGCTATTTGCCTTTATTAAACAAAAAATCACAAAGAAATAACAAAGTTTAAGATGTTCATTTTATTGCTAATATACTCGGTCTCGCAAAATTAAAGCAATGTACTCAAAGCTGAAAATGACTGGTCCTTTACCCTCAATATTCCATAAGTGGACCCCAGTCTTCAGTTTATAGGCACTGAATTTATACAGGAAAAGAACAACAAAATTAAAGATTATAGATAAACTATTGAGGAAATAATACTAAAGACTGTTTTGAAGTATAATTTTATGATATATTTTAGTACTTGGAATGACGATTTTCTCTTTGTAACAGATGATAAAATTTCTAACAATGATTTTCTATGTTTAAAAATATGTAACATATATAAAAATAGATATATAGTCTTAAGCTTAGGTAATATAGTACAGTATATTAGATATGGTATAACATCCTGTATATTAATTTTTAATAACTAACTTCTCTTTAAATTGTTAGGTAATGACTGTGATGCAACAATCAAATTCTTTTGCTACTAGATTTGAACATACCAAAGGAATTGAGATAACATAAATGTGTAAACACAAATCCTTAACTTAAAAAAATGTTGAATACAACAGATTAATTCAACCTTCTTTTTTTTTTTTTTTAAAGGTCTTACTGATCAGATTTAATGTTTCCTTTCATGACTTCATCTCATATGAGACTTCTCTGCCTGAGCCTGGGAATCAATTCATTAGTAAAATAACCTAAGTGATACCAAATAGATACCTTTTCAGGGACATAGCCTTTGTTTAGAATTGTATGATAGTATACGTCTATAGGATATAGAATTCAGTGGGGAGGAAATACAAGAGATGAGAACTATACAAAGTTTATTAGTGCACAGGGAAAATATGGAGTCAGCTGTTTGAACTTTTCCCTGGCCAATTTCTCAGGCACATTAATGCAGTCTGTGTTGCTTACATTTGCTTTTTCAGATGAAGTTATTTCATTAGTCACATTTGCTTTAAACAGAGATTCCTTGCTGTGTCTTCTGGAGTCTGATGAGACTTGACCTCAGAGTGAAGCTTCGCCCAGTCTCTGCAAACATAGGGCTACTCTCCAGTGTGTGGTGAGACTTGAACTATCCCTCCCTGCATATATGTGACTTTAGTGTGTCCTCTTATGTTTTATGAGACTTGAACTATGCCTGAATCCTTGTCCACACTCACAGCAAACATGGGGCTTCTCTCCAGTGTGTACCCTCTGGTGTGTGATGAGATGTGACCTCCTACTGAAGCCTTGCCAACACACCCTGCAAACATGAGGCCACTCTCCAGTGTGTATTTTCTTGTGTGTTGATAGATATGACCTCTGACTGAAGCCTCGCCCACATTCCCCGCAAACATGAGGCTTCTCTCCAGTGTGTGTTCTCTCGTGGTTAATGAGATGTGACCTCTGACGGAAGCCTCTTCCACACTGCCTGCAAACATGGGGCTTTTCTCCAGTGTGTACCCACTTGTGTGTTATGAGAGATGACTTCAGACTGAAGCCTCGCCCACACTCCCTGCAAAAATGGGGCTTCTCTCCTGTGTGTACCCTCTGGTGTCTGATAAGTCCAGACCTGTAATGGAAGCCTCGCCCACATTCCTTGCAAACATGGGGCTTCTCTCCACTGTGTGTCTTCTCATGTCTGAGAACATGTGACCTCAACCTGAAGGCTTGCCCACACTCCCTACAAACATGGGGCTTTTCCCCTGTGTGTGTCTTTGCATGTGTGATGAGATTTGCTATACAACCGAAGGCTCGCCCACACTCCCTGCAAACATAGGGCTTGTCTCCAGTGTGTGTCCTCCCATGTCTGATGAGATGTGACCTCTGACTGAAAGCTCGCCCACACTCCCTGCAAACATGGGGCTTCTCCCCAGTGTGTATCCTCTTGTGTGTTATGAGACTTGACTTGAGACTGAAACCTTTCCCACACTCCTTACATACATGGGGCTTCTCTCCTGAGTGTGTCTTTTGGTGTCTGATGAGATTTGTCCTCTGACTAAAGCCTCGCCCACACTGCCTGCAAACATGGGGCTTCTCTCCTGAGTGTATCCTTTGGTGTGTGATGAGATGAGCCTTCTGACTGAAACCTCGCATACACTCCCTGCAAACATGGGGTTTCTCACATCTGTGCGCCCTCTGGTCTATCCCATATAATCCATCAGTAAAGCATTGCCCAAGCTTTACATTCCTCTCTCTAAAAATTCTTTGCATTCCTAATCCTTGAACTACTCTACCTGTGTACTTTGGATTTTTTTATGCCCTGTGTTAGTTTTTTCATTTGAAGACTCAAGTTCATTAGAACTACCTGTTTGACTGTAAGATAGTCTAGAAAAGACTGAAGAAATTCTTTTATGCCTTATCTTGCTAGCCAAAGATATGTAGCTTTCTTTGTACTTTTGACTTTCAGGTATGTCAAGCCTTGGCTTGTCATGACATGGACTAGAACGTTTTTGAGATTGGTTCTGATCAAGTGGATATGAATTCTCTCTTTGAGCTTGATTTCTTGTAGATATTCCTGAGAGGAGGATCTGAGAGGGATGACTTTCTTTCATATGATGATTGAGGAAGTTCTGATTGGAGAAAACAAGCGAGTAGAAGGGACATGGGTAGATTTCTGGATTTGATTCTGGGGACAGGACGTCACACTTTGAGGCTCCATCTTCTTTGGCCTGGATTATTTCCGAAGAGCAGCAGCAAGGCCCCTGGCACAATTCCTGGTCGAGACCCAAAGCTCAGAGCGGCCCCAAGATGGGTGGCGGAGAGAACATCGTCCCTCCAGAGTCTGCCGTGGCTGCGAGGAACCCCGAAATTATTCGGTCTGGGCAGCGATGGAGGCGGATGGCGCTTCCCCGCCTCGTGGTCCAGCAACAGAGAAAGGAAGATCTAATTCAACCTTCTTGTTACTGATTTCTCTTGTATGTATACTGCTTAGGAAATCCTGGTTTTTTTTTTTTTGTTATTTTTTTTTTGTTATTTTGTTTTTTGGGTTTTGGGGTCACACCCGGTGACACTCAGGGGTTACTCCTGGCTATGCGCTCAGAAGTTGCTCCTGGCTTGGGGAGCCATGTAAGACGCCGGGGGATCAAACCACTGTCCATCCTAGGCTAGTGCTGGCAAGGCAGACACCTTGCCTCTACACTACTGTGCTGGCCCCGGAAATCCTGATTTTAAATTAATTCTGTGGCATATATTTTTTAGATTCTGTATTTTATATAGTGTAAAGATTTAAGAATTTAATTTTTTTATTTCTCAATTTGCTTTTATCTTCCTGAGGGCTAAAGATAAAATGTTTTAAGAGCATAACTATTATATTTCAAAGAACACACATTCCCCTAGGAATTTTATTTTACATGGATTCTAATGTGTTAGATTTTACTTTCTATTTCATGCACAGATTCCATTGAAAAACCTATTGAGTCTTTTTAATATCTTAATGCTGAGAATATTCTAAACACTTTGAGTTAAAATTATTTTATGGCAATTTTAAAAATTGCTTAGAGGAACTATAAGAAATTATGTATTATCTTTTTATTCGTTCATTTAAGTACAATTGATTTGATTTATAATTCCATGGGAAATAATGCTTTTTGACATAGTAACGGTAAAAATTTAATCGGAGAGATATTGCTACAAGCAAATAGACTGACTTAAAATATAGCTTATTTAACAGAGAAAGAACAGAAGTCAGAGACTTGGGAACTGAATAGCAGAGATCATGTAGAAGTTGTCATTGAGAATATGTCATGAAATTCTGGCTTATCTTTCATTGTACAAAAAAGACAAGATTTATTTCACTGAATCCAGAGTCCAGAAGTAATATTCAGGTCTTATATTGTAAAGCAGTGCTCAGGGAGTGTTATCAAATGTACTATTTATAAACTGTTGACATTTTGCTAATAACAAAATGACTTTAAATAGAATCTATTCCAACTTTTGCTTACTGTCCATGCATATGAGGTAGGGAGACAATTGGAGTGTCAAAGGAAAGAGTTAGGCTTATTTATTTTAATTGTGTCTTCAAGGAACTGGGGCAAGGTCATGTATACTGGGTTAGACTCACTGGTAAAAGAAATGGAGGCAAAACTTCAGGTATCTCCCTCATTGCTGGCCTCCACTTTTACAGGTACACAACAGTGGAACTTCAGATATTTAGAAAACTAAGACTAAAGTCTTAGTCTAGAAGTCTCTGAAAGATCTTGGTATTTCTTTTTCTATAATAGTAGTAGCTTTACAAATTGTTACTGTAGTTATTTTAAGGATAAATTTGAAGAAATATTTTAATAAATATTTTTGTCATATCACATGGGTGTCCTCAGGTGGGATCACTAACATTTTCCTTAAGAGACTTAATCATTGATAGCTTAATGGTGGAAACCAGATAAGAAGTATTGAGGTTTCATTGTGGACCTTCAAGTCTGGTTTTGGGGATTGAATTTGGATCAATTACATGACTTTAGAAGTTTATCATTTATTTAATTCCTAGGTGTTGTGTACGTAAACATTTTAATGGGATTATTATGTTACTGACCCTACCCTGATCGGTGATTGTGCTCTACCCTAGGGTGTAGCCTGGCATTCTGCTCCCACCCTAGGGTGGTACCTGATTCTGCTCCCACCATTGGGTGGTACCTGATCCCACCATTGGGTGGTACCTGATTCTGGGGCATAAAAACAAGGGTCTGTGGAAGGCGAGATGCTTTTTTCCTGTGGCCTATTCTTAGGCCTTTTGGCTTCGGCCTCTTCACGGAATAAAGAGTTTTTTCTTCGGAAGCCTGACTGCCTGTTAGCTTTCTTCCCGCCAAATTCACCTCAGAACCGCTGACTGAAAAGGGTAACAGACGCGTGGTCCGAGCTGGAGGAGAAAGGCCTCATCCTCCATCCCTCCATCAGTCAACCTCTTCAGGGGCTGACTTGCAACACTAGGAAAGTTATAACATTGACTACTGTCAGATTAGCTAGGTTTAAGAACACATTCAGAAGAGCAGGTTCAAGATTGATGAAAAAGGAGCTATGCAGGGAAATAAAAATGATGAGGAAAAAAGAAAACCTCAACTAGTTCTGCAAAAAAGAAGCTTGGCAGAGAAAAGAAACACTAAATTCTTTGGTGTAACAGAGAGCAAATGTACCAAGAACTACAGATTTAAATGAATTATCAAGGCTGTCAGGAACGTAAAAAGTGACTGCCAGTCCATACACAGAGGTGGCAGAGGAAGCCACATTATAGGCAATGGAAGAGCAACGAAACTTTCTCAGTCAAACCCTTTTGGTTATAGCTTTTCAGCTCTCCAATAGATGGGAAGTCAGTCAAGTGCCTAGTAAAAGCCCAGAAAAGAACAAGGAAAAGGTTCAGAAAAAAAAATGCAATAACTATTGTGACCAATGACATTCTGGAAAACACCTCAGTCCACGGCATCTGACAATATTCTGACACAATATCAGAAAATTACAAAAGATAGCCTCTCTAACCCTATCTTCCACCTCTAGCATTTCCTGAAGCCTTAAATTCAAGGGAAAAGTGGAGAGGGCTAACATTCTCTGGACTCTGGAAACAAATATTTTGAACCTCAAGACTGAAACCAAAGGTCAGGTGAGGCACTGGTAACTACACGCCTCCTCCAAAGAATAGCAATCATAATGATAAATCATAGAAACCCACTAATCTTAATGACTGTTGAGAACAGTCAGAAAAATTCTAATGGTGCCTAGCACCAACCAACTTTCGAACCTCTCAGACAAGGATTTTAGAGACTATGATGGAGATATTTAATGAGCTCAAGAAATAAGGGTACAGGTAGTCATTAATGTTTAAGAAAGTATGAAGGAGATATGAGAAAACTGTAATCATATATAAAAGACAAGAGATTTTTTGAAAATTTTAAAAATAATGAAAGACCTCAGCAGAATGACATCAACTGATAAATGATAGGTAACTTTAATGGTATAATGTTGCATTAAATAATTAACGAAGGGGCTGGATGGCGGTGGATTTCTCTCCGTGCCATCCCAGTCCACGTGGCTTTGCAACCTCCATGCAGTCGGCGAGTCCCAGGCCCAGGTGAAATTACTCACTCACAGTCAGGCGTCAGGAAGCAACAACTTTATTCAAGCCCTAGCCACCACATGTGTGTGGCCTATTCATAACCTTTCAAGCACAGCAATATTTTGCTAGCCCTGCATCTTATTTCCTGTTAGCCATCTTCCCTTTGGGCTCCATGCTGGTCAAAGACCAGAACACAGAAACCCAGAAGCCAGAGCACACAGCAGCGCAGAAAGGGCAAAGAGCCAAAAAGGGCCAAATTCCCTTGGTCCAAGCCTTATCTAACATTTCCAAGACCCCTCCCAGGAATGGGAGGGTCTCGCAGGTAAGGTTACACCTACTATCTGGTTCCCAAGACCCCTCCCAGAAATGGGTGGGTCTCAGGGTTTCAAATAGGTACACCCACATTTCCTCCTTTTCTTAATATTTTTATGCACCAACGTAATAGAGTGAAAATTAATATACCAGCCCTTTTCAAAAACATATTTTTGCAAAATATACTTTACACCTGTAACCTAAAACTTTATTAATGCTTTTTTACCAAGCACTATTTCGGAACTTTTATGTTCCTATACTTTTAAACTATATTGGGGGAACTTTATTGTTCCTATATCTTTTTTATACACAAGTACTGCAGCATACATGCATAACATACATTTTAAAAACAGGCTAAGTACATTAAAATACACAGTAAAACATTTTGCAATTGAAAATATTAACTTTGAAAGACAACAAAACACATTTAAATCATAAAGAAAATGACTAAGACAAAGATGCAGGTGGTTAGAAATTAGATGTTAAACTGTATTACCTCCCTTTTTTTATTTTTTTAACCACTAACTAACTAAAACGTATCCCATCACCAAACATGAGTGAAATATATGACTATTCGCTTAGTTCCTACACCTAAAATCACAGTTTAGATGATTAATTTGTTTCACGCTGATCTTACCACGTGGCTTTTGTAAACTTTTAAAGTTCAGATGTTGGTTTGTTCCACGCTGATCTCACCATGTGGCTTCCTTTCATAGTTTCAGGCCCCATAGACGGTTCTGTTGACCATGAGGTTGCAGGTTTGCTTCTGCTGTTTCACCTTTTCAGGCTTGCAGCGGAGCAAAAGCTGAGCTGAGCTGAGCTGAGGCGTTCCTGCTTCTGGGCTGATAACTTTTTGCCGCTTTTTCCCTCAGGGCAGCACTTAGCAAGCCAGTTTTTGGCCACAGCTTTTTTGCAGAGGGCTTTTGGATGTTCAAAGTTCAAAGTTATTTAAACTAAAAGTTCAGTTTGAAATTTTCAGTCGAAATCCAAATTCAAGCCGCAGGTCATTTTCAGAAAATCAGTCCATTTTCAATAGTCTTTTTTCTCCTCCGTTTCCAATTTAGACTTAATCACTTTATTACGTTGCTGCATGAAAATATTAACCCACCTTTGGCTAAAGGTGGAGTCAAAATTACAAAAGGCTCTTTTTATATTTTAAAGAAGGGGGAAATGTTACTCCACCCTGGATTTACGTGTAGCGACCTGAAACCCACCCATTTCTGGGAGGGGTCTTGGGAACCGGATAGTAGGTGTAACCTTACCTGCAAGACCCTCCCATTCCTGGGAGGGGTCTTGGAAATGTTAGATAAGGCTTGGACCAAGGGAATTCGGCCCTTTTGGCTTTTTGCCCCTTTTGGCTCCTTGCCCTTTCTGCGCTGCTGTGCGCTCTGGCTTCTGGGTTTCTGTGTTCTGGTCTTTGACCAGCATGGAGCCCAAAGGGAAGATGGCTAACAGGAAATAAGATGCAGGGCTAGCAAAATATTGCTGTGCTTGAAAGGTTATGAATAGGCCACACACACGTGGTGGCTAGGGCTTGAATAAAGTTGTTGCTTCCTGACGCCTGACTGTGAGTGAGTGATTTCACCTGGGCCTGGGACTCGCCGATTGCATGGAGGTTGCAGAGCCACGTGAACTGGGATGGCACGGAGAGAAATCCACCGCCATCCAGCCCCTTCGTTAATTATTTAATGCAACAGTATAATGCAAGAAATCTACAGAAAATAATAGTAGATGGAAAGACATGTGAATAAAAATGAACAAGATGCCAGAGAATTGTGCAACTATTTCAAGAGGAGCATATACGAATCATATAAGTAGGGGCAGGAGAGATAGCAAGGAGTTAGGGCATTTGCCAGGCATGCAGAAGGACGGTGGTCTGAATCCTGGCATCCCATTTGGTCCCCAAGTCTGCCAGGAGTGATTTCTGAATGTAGAGCCAGGAGTAACCCTGAGCGTTGTCAGGTGTGACCCAAAAATCAAAATAAATAAATAAATAAATAAATAAATAAATAAAAAGAATTATATAAGTAGCTGAAAAATAGTGAGGTGAGATTGACAAAAAATTGCTAAGATTTTACCAGAGTTGAGCAACATATAAACCAAGATTCAGACTCAAAAGCTTCCAGTGAAAAATAAACCCAAACAGATAAACTCTAGTGAATTAAATACTTTTGGGAAGTACTGAAAGAATATATAAAAGTTGCCTAACACAGACACTGCATGAGACTTTGGTTAAATAATGTAAATTTGTAATTCTTCTTTTCCTATTAAATTGTTTATATCTTTGACTACCTATCAATTTGTTTTTTTTTTTTTGTTTCATTTTAGAGCCATATCCAGTTTTGCTTGGCGCTTTCTCCTCACTCTGTTCCTAGGGACTCTCTCCTGGCAGAACTCAAGGGACCCTATGACATATTAGAGATTGAACACTGGTCAGATGCATACAAGACAATAGCACTACACACTGTATTTTCTCTCTGGCTCAGTTTTCCACTTGATCTTAGCCCAAAGGCTGAGAAACAATGACCTCAATTTTAAAGATAAAATACTTGACATATAGAAGGTACACTTTAAGTGTTTATTGAGAAATGCATGAGTGCAAGCAAGAACATTTAGGTTCAGGAATCTGACAGTAGTTATTTATTAATGTTTTTCTATTAACTATGTCATCTGTGAACTTTGAATTCACTCTTTTGTCTCAAAACTGCTATCCTCTACTTTCATTCGTGACTTTTATTTTCTCCCATGATGTAAGTTCTTTTATTTCATGGACAAAAATTACTCTTATAGAACAGGTCCTCAAAATCTTTTACTACCTGTTTCTATGTTCATTAAGGGCTGCTTTGAGATATTTATGGTTAGAAATCTTATGCCATTTTCATCAAGAGAAAGTGACATTTTATTTTATTGATTGATGTCTTGTGATCTACAACATGCTTAATAATGATTTCTAAGCACATAATTCCAAAGTGATACTTTTTATTGGTTCTTTTCTTTTCTGAAGGAAAGAAAGTTCTTATGTTTAGTTTAGGAAAAAATGTGAGGTGAGAAAATATGCATAAGTGCACAGTATCAGGAACCTGACAGTAATTATTGTTTTGTGTTCACCAGAAAATTGATCCACATCTAATAATTTATATCACACTCTTTCCAACTGTCCATCCAAAATTGAGTTAAGACTTGTTGGGAATGTTTTGCCTCATTTTTCCAGTCCAACTGGTAATATTAATTTTTATCTCAAACACCAGTGATGTTGCCATTATATTACATGCTGCTTAGGTATAGGTGCTAATTAATAATGCTCACTCAAGAGATAAACCAAATAGCTGAGGATAGGGTTTTATTTTCAAATTTGCATGCTTCTTTCCTATGCTTTTCCTATCCCCCTGATTTTAGTATATTTAACTTGATAATCAAGTTTGGCTATAGTGATATTACTATTCTTGAACTATGACAACTATATTATGAGATACTAATATATGGGAATAGTATTTTGAAAAAGTGAAATACTTTTTTAGTATCACTAAACAAGGTGCTAATGAATAATATTTCCTTATTTTGAAAGTTTAGAATTTCATAGATGAATTGATGTTGCCTGTGAGCAGAGTGTAATAATATCTTAGCAGTGACAATTGTGGGAAGATGGAGTTTCTAAAAACCTGTTTCCTAGGTAACTAGTTTTCAAAGGAGAATTGCTTATTTAACCAAGAGTTTTCTTAATAAAAACATGACTATAGAACATATAACATATGTTAATGTTTCAGCTCTCCAAAATAACCTCACTCAAATTTATCTCTGAAAGTAATATTATAAAAGATTCTCTATATGTAAATTTTTGAAAGTACATAGAGAGCAATACACTTTATAGCCAAGATCTTTGAAGATCCAGAAAATATGGCTGTCTTTAAGAGCTTTCAGGATGTTTAATGATACTTTCAGTGCACAGTGGCTTGAAAAAGCACTGAGGAAATTAGAAGGAAGAATATATTGAAAAATACTTTCTTACAAATGAATGGGGGTGTTAAAAATGAACAAGTAAGGAACATACAGTTTATTAGTTTTTTTTAATTTTATTATTTTATTAGTTTTATTAATGTCTATTAATATAATATAGAGAAATGAATGGTTTTATAATTCATAATCAAACTATGCCAAAATTTTAATTAAAAATGTATAGGTTAGGGGCTGAAGCAGTGGTAGGGCATTTGCCGTGCACACAGCCGATCTAGGATGGACCTTGGTTCAGTTCCTCTGGTGTCTCATATGGTCCCCAGAGCCAGGAGTGTTTTCTGAGCGCATAGCCAGGAGTAGCCCCTGAGCATCACAGGGTGTGCCAACCAAAAAAAGAAAACTAAAAAAAAAAAATTATAGTTTAGGAAACATGGTTACAATAGTGTTAAAGTTATTGATTTGGGAGAGGGGTTGGGCCACATGCAATTCTGCTTAGGCTTTATTCTTGAATCTGTGTTCAGGGATAACTCCTAGAAATGCTCTGGGAATCATATTCCTTGAATGGAATTGACCTGGAGTTGGCCCATACTAGGCAAAAAACTCAACTGTATCATCTCTCTGGTCCTACTTTTATGGTTTTGAGGTACAGTTATTGTATCTCACCACTACCAAAGTGCTTAAGACCCTCTACCATTCTCCTCATGTTACTTCTAGCACACTTTTTCATTCCCTCCAATCTAGTACCAGATGGTACTTTCAGTTTTGTAATCCAAGACAAAGTGTTTGCCATCTTTTGATACTATTTGATTCCTTCTTTTTTTTTAAAAAAATCTCATTACAGTGAGAACATACAGGATTTGACCTTCTCTCTCTGACTTATTTTTCTTAACATGATGTTCTCCAGTTTCTTCCAAGTTTTAGTGAATTTCAGGGTTTGCCTTTTTGTACATGTGATTATTTTAAAGATAAAATTTATTAACTACACAACATAGAAGTCGAAGTTAGGATTCAGTTTTGTTAACACTCTGTATTAAAGATGCCCCAGTCAGATTCACGTCCTGACAAAATAAATAATAAATAAATAAATAAATAAATAAATAAATAAATAAATAAATAAAGAGATGGGTTATTATACCTAGTTTAAGTCAGAATGTACCCATGTAGTCTTCATTGTGAACATCAAGAAACAGTAACCCGAGAAGAGTGATAGTCAGTATTAAGGCACTTTCTTTGCATGAGACTGACCTGGGTTATTCTGGCACCCCATATGATTCCCTGAGCCAATTAAAATTGATCTTTTAGCTCACAGGAAAAACCCTGAGTTACCCCTGGGAATGGTTCCAAAATAAAAGCAAACAGCAAAACAGCAAGAATAGAGACATGGGGAAAACAGAAAGGAAAAGCGTTGTTGCAGGAAGTTAATTAGACACTACACATTAGGAGATGGGCTAATAGGATCAGAAAAATTTGAAACCAGTGGCAGAACTAGGTATATTGTGAATGGAGGGTCTGAAACATTGAAATTATGTGAGACAAGGAAATGTATAAATTTAATGTGCCCATGTTTTTTTTGGTCATATGTTGATACTCAAGTGAATGATCTATAGTAACTAAGACTATTATTATAGTAAAGTAAAATTCAACCAAAATTAAGCAACTAATATATATTACCATGGCACATCTCATTGTGCAAAATAAAAATAACAGTAATAAAATTAGGTTGATATATATATATATATGTTGTGTCAGACTCTGTTTTAAAAGTTCTGTATCTATAAATTCGTTTTCTTTTCACTAGATGTATTGGCAGTCACTCTGGTTTATAGCTGATGCGAAGACAGGTCACATCATCATATGGAATTGGCAGAGAATAATAGGAGATTTTGACACAGACTTTAGAGCTTATTTAGTGCTTTTTAGTACATTATTATTTTTTTTTTTTTTTGGTTTTTGGGCCACACCCAGTGACGCTCAGGGGTTACTCCTGGCTATGCGCTCAGAAGTCGCTCCTGGCTTGGGGGACCATATGGGACGCCGGGGGATCGAACCGCGGTCCGTCCTAGGCTAGCGCAGGCAAGGCAGGCACCTTACCTCTAGTGCCACTGCCCGGCCCCATTAGTACATTATTATTTGAGGACATTAGTTAACATTATTGTTAATTAACATTCAACAAGATTTAATATTTCAGTACATTATACATTTTATAAGGGCATACCAGGTGATTCCAGGGTTCACCAAAGCCACACCTGGTAGTACTGGTACTAGTAAGCTGGAAATGTAGGGCAACTAACTTAGACTCTGGCACTTGTTAGGTATGTGATCTACAATTAGCTACTCCAATTGTATAAGCCTCAGTTTATAAGACCCAGTACATTACTGAATTCAGAATTTTAAATCTTTGACTATTATTCCTATAATTACAAAGACTGAAATCTGTCAAATTCATAAATCATGTCTCCTATTTACCCCTTGGTTCTTTTTTATTACTTATTGCAATAGAAAATTATGACTTAAAATTTTAATATACAAGCTTATCCATGCTTAAATATACCTCCTAGAACCTCACCCCCAATCTAACACATACTTGAATATTGATATTTTCAAGGAGAATTAAGTTATAACTATACTAGGAGGATTATCTTTAATTGCAAGTAGAGAGGACTTGATTTCTTGATCAATTAAAAATAATACTCCGGGGACCTGAGTAGTAGCACAGCAGTAGGGCATTTGCCTTGCACACAGCTAACCCAGACGAATGCAGGTTCGATTCCTGGCCTCCTAAATGTTCCCCCTAGTCAGGAATGATTTCTGAGTGCAGAGCTAGGAGTAACCCCTGAGCACCAGGTGTGACCCCCCCCAAAAAACCCAAAAAACAAAACAAGACAAAACAAAAAAAAATAATACTCCACACAGTTAGAAAAAAAATCCAGAACAAAGGTTATTGAAGGCTAGTTCTACATTACTCTATTTACTAGATGTGTTGATTTAAGCAATCTTCTAAAATTCATATATTTGATTTCCTAGAGTGTAAAATGGAGCTATTTATACTTAAACTGTGGTTTAATTATTCATTTAAAATATTTTTAGTATCTACTATGTTCAGCAATATACTAAAATGATCACATTTGTGTTCACACTTAGTTTGCAATCAGTTGCAGAATACAGAAAACAAACGTGTAATCAAATAAATAATTTCAGATAATGATACTACTTTGAAAGAAATATATGCACAATCATTTGAAGTGATGGGTTTGAGAAGTAGAATTAGGGCTTCACAGTTAAGTGATATTTGAAGTGAAACTATATGTGAACATTGGTCTTTGAAGGTGAAGGCTATGCAAGCAGAGGTATAATCAGGAGGAAGGCATCAATGTGGGAAGCAGCAGAGCATACTCAAAGGTCATCTCACATAGAAAGAATCAGAGGAAGTATGTAGGAAGGTGAGGCTGAAGAAAAAGTCAATAGCCAGATTATACCAGACCTTGTAGGATGTCATTCATGAGTTGAGATCTCATTTGTGGCAATGAAAGAAACTTCAAGATTTTAGTAAGGATTGGAACTCTTTTCTGTTCTGGGAGCCAGAGCCTTTCACGGGCACGAGAAGTAGAAAAGCTTCATGCCAAAGGCCTTCATACCAAGCGTGCAATATACAGAATGTCTATGTGGTATACAGTCCTTCCTCCCCTTGGCTCACCACCTTACAAGTTTATTTCTACTTCTTCACTTCCTCATCCCCACCTGCTCTTACCCCATATTTAACCCTTTTTACCCTCAGTTCTTGGCTCCTCATGAAGCAGATCATTATCCCCACTCAAGCCAGCTGCCAACCAGCAGCTCAAGTGAAAAGATAGACTCTCAGCCTGAGAAAAAACCAATACTCTGTTGCTGTTGATCTACTCTCAGCAGCCTCCTTTCCTCCACTTCCCTTCACTGTGGACCTTGCTTGCTACCAGACTCGGTTTCTAAGAAGTCCCCCACTCAAGAATATTTCCTGATATGGGACTGCTGGGAGCTGTTCTTCAGACTCCACAAGGCCAAATCACAGACCAAAATGATGCCCTGGATTTTTTTTTTTTTTTTTTTTTTTGGTTTTTGGGCCACACCCGGTGATGCTCAGGGGTAACTCCTGGCTATGCGCTCAGAAGTCGCTCCTGGCTTGGGGGACCATATGGGACGCCGGGGGATCAAACCGCAGTTCATCCAAGGCTAGCGCAGGCAAGGCAAGCACCTTACCTCCAGCACCACCGCCCGGCCCCGATGCCCTGGATTTAACACCCTCCCTGGCTATTTATAAAGACATAAAAGGGACATGTATATCTCCTTTGAATATCTCAGATGTATTCCTTTAGCAGCTATAACCCTTATTGAATATCCTCTTATATAGTAAAAATTTCCCCTACTTTTTTTGTGATCTGTTCAATAAGGAATTCAGGTAGAGGAGTCTCTCTGTTTAAAGTTTATGTTAGAACCAAGTTACTGGGATTGTTGGACTTGTTCCCTTGGTCCCCATATGCACCAATAATACCTTGTGGCATTGTTCCTCTTTTGCATAGGCACATTAAAATGGGAAATATATTTGCAAACAAGTTCTTATCTAATAGAGATAGGAACAGACAAATCTTGTAATGCAGTGGGGCCTTACACTCTGAACATTGTGATAATGACCTGGCTCAGTCCTCAGAAGAATGGGCATTGTCCATTAACCCCTGAACCATGGATACTATCTATGGAAACAACCACCGTTGCCTACCCTACTGATGCCCTGGCATCAACTTACTCCAAAGGATATTTTCTTAACACCCAGATGACTTAGCAAGAGCAACAACCTGCTTGCAGTGCAGGGCTCTCCGCATTGCCCTCTTAATTGTGAGGTGAAACTAGAGGATGCTCTACATCATCCTGACTTCCTTATAGGATATGCACAGAAATCAGGATCTTTAATTATAGAAACCTTACAACAACAACAGCGATTGTGCAAAAAATTTTTACTGGGTCCACAGAGAATGACTCAGGGGTTGGACAACCTAGTATGCCTGGAGCTCAGACTTGGTCTTACACCAGATAACTTCAGGGGTAAGGTCTCCTTGTATTTAGGCCAAGGTTTTTTCTTTCTATTCCCCCCATATATTGCTGGGCCTATGGAAATAACAACAATTGCCACTCTCATACCCTCTCATACCTTTTTTACTGTATTTCTTTAACTCTTATCCTTAATAAAAAGAGCTTTCTAAATTTTCTGCTAGTGCTTTAATGAGTTTATTGGTGATTAAATAATTTTATTTTTTATTTATTGAAGAAAATGCATCACTTAGTTGACATAACTGATCATAATACAATTGTTTCAGGAAGACCAAAAGCAACATGATTAAAAAAATAGAAAATTGGAACAAAAACTAAAGAGATGGAAGAGAAAGGAAAGAAAATATTCAGTGGCAAGTACATTTTTGAAAATTATTGAATCACCAATGAACTCATTAAAGCATTAGCAGAAAGTTTAGTAAACTCTTATTTTTTTAAAGGATGAGAGTTAAAAAAAATACAGTAAAAATGGTGTGGGTGGCAATTGTTGTTTCCCAGAAAAATATGGGGAAATGGAAAGGAAAAACCTTGGCCTAAATACAAAAATTACCCCTGCAATTTTCTGGAATAAGCCAATTCAGGGCTCGAGGCATACTAGGTTGTCCAACTCCTGAGTCATTCTCTGTGGTCCTGATAAAAGATTTTTCTCAGATTCTCTGTTATTGGTGTCAGAATTCTGAAGTTAAAGATTCTGGTTTCTGTGCATCTTATCTTCTTCATCAAAGTCAGGGTGATGTTGAGCATCCTCTAGTTTCACCTCACAATTAGAGGGCAATGCGGAGAGCCCTGCCTTCAAGCAGGTTGTTGCTGTTGCTAAGTGATCTGGTTGTTAAGAGAACCCTCTTTGGAGTAAGTCCCTGCCAGGGCAGTGGTAGGGTCTTCCTTGGTAGAGGTTTGCTTCCTGATGATGTTATAGACAATTGTGATTGTTTCTGTTGATGGTATTTATGGTTTAGGGGTGTATGGGCAGCTTCTTTTCTTATGAGGCCTGAACCAAGTCATTATGACCATGTTCAGAATGTAAGGCCCCCACTGCATTACAAAATTTGTGTTCCTATCTCTAGTAGATAAGAACTTGTTTGCATATGTAATGTTTTCCCATAGTGTGCCTATGCAAAAGGGGGACAATGCCACAAGGTATAATTGCTGCATAAGGGGGCCAAGGGAACGAGTTCAACAATCCTGGTAACTTGGCTCTAACATGAACTCTAAACAGAGTGGTTCTTCTGACAGAATTCCTTATTGAAGAGATTGCAAAAACAAACAAACAAACAAACAAACAAAAACAATGGGTAAATTTGTCACTATATAAGTAAGAGGACATTCAATAAGGGTGATAGCTTTTAAGATAATACATCTAAGATACTCAAGGGAGATATACACGTCCCTTTTATATCTTAAGAAATAGTTGGAGAAGTGTTAAGTATGGGACACACATTTGGTCTGTGATTTGGCCTTGTGGAGTCTTCAAAACTGCTCCCAGATGTCCCATATCAGGAAATGTCTTTGAGTGGGGACTTCTTTTTTTTTTTTATTTAAACACCTTGATTACATACATGATTGTGTTTGGGTTTCAGTCATAAAAGGAACACCACCCATCACCAGTGCAACATTCCCATCACCCAAGTCCCAAATCTCCCTCCTCCCCACCCAACCCCCGCCTGTACCCTAAACAGGCTCTACATTTCCCTCATACATTCTCAATATTAGGACAGTTCAAAATGTAGTTATTTCTCTACCTAAACTCATCACTCTTTGTGGTGAGCTTCCTGAGGTGAGCTGGAACTTCCAGCTCTTTTCTCTTTTGTGTCTGAAATTTATTATTGCAAGAATGTCTTTCATTTTTCTTAAAACCCATAGATGAGTGAGCCCATTCTGCGTTTTTCTCTCTCTCTCTGACTTATTTCACTCAGCATAATAGATTCCATGTACATCCATGTATAGGAAAATTTCATGACTTCATCCCTCCTGACAGCTGCATAATATTCCATTGTGTATATGTACCACAGTTTCTTTAGCCATTCGTCTGTTGAAGGGCATCTTGGTTGTTTCCAGAGTCTTGCTATGGTAAATAGTGCTGCAATGAATATAGGTGTAAGGAAGGGATTTTTGTATTGTATTTTTGTGTTCTTAGGGTATATTCCTAGGAGTGGTATAGCTGGATCATATGGGAGCTCGATTTCCAGTTTTTGGAGGAATCTCCATATTGCTTTCCATAAAGGTTGAACTAGACGGCATTCCCACCAGCAGTGGATAAGGGTTCCTTTCTCTCCACATCCCCGCCAGCACTGTTTGTTCTCATTCTTTGTGATGTGTGCCATTCTCTGTGGTGTGAGGTGGTATCTCATTGTTGTTTTGATTTGCATCTCTCTGATGATTAGTGATGTGGAGCATTTCTTCATGTGTCTTTTGGCCATTTGTATTTCTTCTTTGTCAAAGTGTCTGTTCATTTCTTCTCCCCATTTTTTGATGGGATTAGATGTTTTTTTCTTGTAAATTTCTGTCAGTGCCTTGTATATTTTGGAGATTAGCCCTTTGTCTGATGGGTATTGGGTGAATAGATTCTCCCACTCAGTGGGTGGCTCTTGTATCCTGGGCACTATTTCCTTTGAGGTGCAGAAGCTTCTCAACTTAATATATTCCCATCTGTTAATCTCTGTTTTCACTTGCTTGGAGAGTGCAGTTTCCTCCTTGAAGATGCCTGAAGTCTCAATGTCCTGGAGAGTTTTGCCTATGTGTTGTTCTATATATCTTAAAAAACCACATGATTATATCAATAGATGCAGAGAAAGCATTTGACAAGGTCCAACACCCATTCTTGATCAAAACTCTCAGCAAGATGGGAATGGAAGGAACCTTTCTCAATATAGTTAAGGCCATCTACCACAAGCCAGTGGCAAATATTATCCTCAATGGAGAAAAACTAAAAGCCTTCCCTCTAAATTCTGGCACAAGACAAGGCTGTCCTCTCTCACCACTCCTATTCAACATAGCACTGGAAGTACTTGCTATAGCGATTAGGCAAGAAAAAGATATCAAGGGAATCCAGATAGGAAAGGAAGAAGTCAAGCTCTCACTGTTTGCAGATGACATGATGCTCTACTTAGAAAACCCTAAAGACTCTACCAAAAAGCTTCTAGAAACAATAGACTCATATAGCAAGGTGGCAGGCTACAAAATTAACACACAAAAATCAATGGCCTTTCTATACACCAATAGTAATAAGGAAGAAATAGACATTAAGAAAACAACCCCGGGGGCCGGAGAGATAGCATGGAGGTAAGGCGTTTGCCTTTCATGCAGGAGGTCATCGGTTCGAATCCCGGCGCCCCATATGGTCCCCTGTGCCTGCCAGGAGCAATTTCTGAGCCTGGAGCCAGGAATGACCCCTGAGCACTGCCAGGTGTGACCCAAAAACCACAAAAAAAAAAAAAAAAGAAGAAAAGAAAACAACCCCATTCACAATAGTGCCACACAAACTCAAATATCTTGGAATCAACTTGACTAAAAATGTGAAAGACCTATACAAAGAAAACTAGAAAACTCTGCTCCAAGAAATAAGAGTGGACACGCGGAAATGGAAACACATACCCTGCTCATGGATTGGCAGGATTAACATCATCAAAATGGCAATACTCCCCAAGGCGTTATACAGATTCAACGCTATCCCTCTAAAGATACCTATGACATTCTTCAAAGAGGTAGATCAGGCACTTTTGAAATTTGTTTGGAACAATAAACACCCTAGAATAGCTAAAGCAATCATTGGGAAAAAGAATATGGGAGGAATTACTTTCCCCAACTTTAAACTTTACTACAAAGCAATAGTTATCAAAACAGCATGGTATTGGAATAAGGACAGACCCTCAGATCAGTGGAATAGGCTTGAATACTCAGAAAATGTTCCCCAGACATACAATCACCTAATTTTTGATAAAGGAGCAGGAAATCCTAAATGGAGCAAGGAAAGCCTCTTCAACAAGTGGTGTTGGCACAACTGGCTAGCCACTTGCAAAAAATTGAACTTAGACCCCCAGCTAACATCATGTACGAAGGTAAAATCCAAATGGATTAAAGACCTCGATATGAGTGGGGACTTCTTAGAAACCAAGTAAGGTAGCAAGCACATGTACGCAATGACGGGAGGGGGAGGAAAGGAGGCCACTGAAAATAGATCAATAGCAACAGAGTATTGTTTTTTTCTCAGTCTAAGAGTCTATTTTTTCAATTTGGGAACTGTTTGGCAGCTGGCTTGAGTGGAGAATAATGATCTGCTTGTGAAGAGCCAAGAACTGAAGGTAAAAAGGGTTAAATGTGGGGTAAGAGGTGGTGGGCTGAGTGAGTAAAGAACTAGAAATCCGCCTGTAAGATGGTGAGCCAAAGGGGGAAGGACAGTATATTACACGGTTTGAGAATGGGACTATTGGGAATGAAAGTGGCCAGCAACTTTCTCAAGCCCGCCCCTCTTGTGTAGGGTGGGGGTTGGGGAAGTCCTGGGGTCCCCTTTAAACTCCTCCCTGGTACCCACCTCTCTGGCCCTCTGGGCATGCACCCTGGGATGGCCCTGGAGTCCAGAAGGAAGAAGAGAGAAGGCTGCTGGGGGCAGCCGGAGCCCACCTCTTCCCCCTAAGTTTGGCAAAACAGCCATGCTGGCTCTGATTGAATAATTTTCAAAAATATACTTGCTACTGAACTTTTTCTTCTTCATTTTTTTTTTTTTTTAGTTTTTGGGTCACACCCGGTGGTGTTCAGGGGTTACTCCTGGCTATCTGCTCAGAAATAGCTCCTGGCAGGCACGGGGGACCATATGGGACACCGGGATTCGAACCAACCACCTTGGGCCCTGGATCGGCTGTTTGCAAGGCAAACGCTGCTGTGCCATCTCTCCGGGCCCAACTTTTTCTTCTTTCCTCTCTACCATCTCTTTAGTTTTCTTTCTATTTTCTTTTTTTTAAATAACTTTGCTTTTAGTCAGCTTGAAACAAATGTTATGACCAGTTATGTCAACTATGTGAGGCATTTTCTTGAAATAAATTTAATAAGAATATTATATTACATATTATGGCTCAAAATATTAAAAAATAAAATATATATCTTGAAAAAGACAAAAAAATTTTAGTAAAGATTAAGGATGTTATAGAATCATAGTTTTCATTTATGTATTTATAAGACATGATGTGGTAAATTTATTAGTAATTTTATACAAGATTTGGGCTAGAGATATAGGGTGATTGTTGATAACACTAACCTTTTTTGTGGGTCAGATTCCCCTATGTAATATCAAATGTTCTTTCCTCGACAATCTATCCCTGAGTCCACAGTTGAATCTTGTTGCTACAACTTGTTTATTGTATTTATTTATTATAATTGCTGTTGTAACACTTCTGAAATTTGCTGAAGTATTAATCTGAAAATTCTAGAAATTGGCTAGACCCACTTTAATTTTGCAACTATGGACACAGACCTGAAAAAGGAACTTGGTCATTGTAACATGCTTCATGTAATATAGCTTTCACTAGTATGTATGCACTGTGATTTTTTTTGAGTTTTGATATTTTGTTTATGATATTTGTAATCTTTCAGACTTTTGTAACTTTAATGGTCACGGGAATTTTCATATCTCTTAGGAGAAGTTCACTGAATACTGATTCTTTCAGGTGTTTTGCAAACTCAATTCCCATTTTTAAATGAGATTACTAGAGCAGCGGATCCCTGAACAATTTACTTCCTTCTATTGCAGCTGCTTCTGTTCAAGTTTAGTTTTCTTGTGATAATTCCCAGTGCCTCAAGCCTGCCCCTCTTCCCTGCTCAGATTTCTGCTCAGTGAAGACAGAACTGATTTTTGTAGAGGCCTGTGAGATTTATAAGCTTTCTCTGGGAACAGTTTGATTTCACTTTGCTCTTCTTGATGAGCTATAAATTGTAAATAGGTAAAGTCTCTGAGCCAGGTATTAGAAAATAAAGTCGACCTTCTCTTCATCTGCTCAATCTGACTCCAGTGGTTTGCAGAATTTCCGTAAAACATGGTTTAATTCATTTCTAAATTTTTGTTTTGTTTTGTTTTGACAGTGCCTGAAAGGCAGAACCTTGGGGAATTTTTATCATTATCATTCTTTTACTGTTTCTACCATTTCTGGTTCTATTGAAGGGAAAGTTGACATCACTCTAACATAATGTCCTGCATATAAAACTTTTGCCTGGAGATAGTCAAACTAACTCATTTTACCTGGAAGGATTTTTCAAAACCACCTGCTTCAGATTTGATCCTAGGACTTGTCAAGTAGTTTTGTTCAACTGAATCTAATTCTGTTCACAACTTGTATGGATTTCTTAAAAAATAAGGAATACTTTTAACATGAGGTAAGATATAGGAAATTTAGGTTATTAGAAATATAACTAATAGAAAATCTGCCAGAAAATGAAAGGACATGAAATGGGAAACATGTTGAGCCACATAGGATACATAGTGACTTGGTTGCTCTTTCCCAAACAGTATTACAACTCCTCTTTTTATCTTACCCCTTTAATTTTGTTTTATTGAGCAAAAAAAAAATGAAAATAAGACATTTTTATTTGAAATTTAGTTTAAATATCAATAATTTATTTTCTGTTTGTTTTGGGCCCACACCTGGCAAGTGCTCAGGGCTTATTCCTGATTCTGCCCTCAGGATTTACTCCTGGGCAGTTTGGGGGATCACATGTGGTGCTAGGGATCAAACCCAGGCCCCTTGCATGTAAAGTAAGTATTCTACCCTTTGTTACTATTGCTCTGGCCCCTCAATTTCATTTATTATATGATATCTTTTTCTTTTTTTTTTTGAAGCAGCTCCCAAACAGTGCTAAGGGAGATCTGGAGGATAGTTCCCATACTACTTCATCTTGAAAGGGAGGATAGTGATTTGGTGCATTTGATACAATGCTTATTGGACCCAGTGGTGCTTGAGAAGCTCCAGGCTACACACTCAGTGATTTGGGCAGGTTATAGGGAGTATCATGTGGTACTGAAGATCTCTCAGGGCTTTAGACATACCAAGTATGTGCTTCTATCCTTTGGGCTATCTCTCTGGCCTCATATAATTTCTTTCTTTCAATATTTATCTATTCTTTAAGGTGTTCAAAGGGCCTCTTTTCTAAAATTTTTCATAACTCTTAAGGGTGTTTTAGCCTTGGTCTCAGAATTTATTTTTTAAATTTAGTAGCTGTAAAATTGCAGTTTTAGGCATATAGTGTTTCAAAACCAATCCCTTCATCAGTGTACACTCTCTCCTTCAGTGCCCTCCCATTTGCTTCCCACTAACCAGTCTGCTTCTATAAGAGGAACTTTATTTTTTAAATAAGTGTTGCACTGTGGTTAAGGGTCTTATTACTAATAGAGTTTGATGCATAACCTCCTTTCAACACCACCTCATCCTTCCATTTAGACACTTTAAGTAAAAGGTTTTCTCCACAGCTAAACTGTGAGCTCCTAAAAGGCACATAATTTTATATGCCCTCAGAGGTGCAAAATCATGGTTTAGTTAGCACTCAATAAGTGTGCTTATTTGTGATGAAAAGAGTATGTGAATAGGGGCTGGAGAGATAGCATGGAGGTAAGGCATTTGCCTTTCATGCAGGAGGTCATCGGTTCGAATCCCAGCGTCCCATATGGTCCCCCGTGCCAGCCAGGAGCAATTTCTGAGCGTGGAGCCAGGAATAACCCCTGAGCACTGCAGGGTGTGACCCAAAAACCACAAAAAAAAAAAAAAAGTATGTGAATAAAAGTAAAAATCTGTACCAAGCAAGTCCTGAAGATAAATGAAATTTTATGAACATGCTAATTATAAATAAAGTGTATTATGAAGAAAATCACAAATGGGAATAAAGTAGTATTGGACCAACCCATCAGACTTTGGTTAGTTTATCTTTAATATATATATCTATGAGGTTTTAAGAACTAGGAAGAATATTTTAATATTTTATTGAGTACCTATATGTAGTATATGAAAAAGTTTCCATAAGATTAGTCTTGGAATTATTGTATATAAAATATTTCCTTAAGATTTCCCTGTGTACATGGAATCTATAATGCTGAGTGAAATAAGCCAGAGTGAGAGAGAGAGAGAGAGAGAGAGAGAGAGAGAGAGAGAGAGAGAGAGAGAGAAAGAGAGATGCAGAATAGTCTCACTCATCTATGGGTTTTAGAAAAATAAAAGTGATTTTTGTAATAATCCTCAGAGACAATGAGAGGAGGGCTGGAACACCAGCTCACTTCAAGAAGCTCACCACAAAGAGTGGTGAATGCAGTTATAGAAATAACTACACAGAGAACTACCATAATCATGCGAATGAATGAGGGAACTGGAAAGCCTGTCTGGAGTACAGGTGGGGGTGGGGTGGGATGGAGGGAGATTTGGGACATTGGTGGTGGGAATGTTGCACTGGTGAGGGGGTGTTCTTTACATGACTGAAACCTAATCACAATTATTTATGTAATCAAGATGTTTAAATAAAGATAAAGATTGTCCTGTGACTATTGTCCCACCTAGACCTTCCAGGTGGCGCTGTGGAGTTGGCAATAAATAGCTTGATGGACAGGGAAGAGAGGTCCTTTTGGGAAAGCTGTTTGCAGGCTGCAAGAGAACTCTCTCTCTCTCTCTCTCTCTCTCTCTCTCTCTCTCTCTCTCTCTCTCTCTCTCTCTCTCTCTCTCTCTCTCTCTCTCTCTCTCTCTCTCTCTCTCTCTCTCTCTCTCTCTCTCTCTCTCTCTCTCTCTCTCTCTCTCTCTCTCTCTCTCCCCAAACTTTTACACCCTAACCTTCTTGTCTGTGTGGATTATTATTTGCTACAGATAAATAAATATTACCAAGGTCTCTCCCCAAAAGGGGAAAAGGGGATGGGAAGTAATTTCTCATTCTGGGAACTGTTCATGGATTCACAAACACCCAACAAAGCATTTAACAGCTCAGATTCATTACACCTATAGAACTTAGGTCATTATAAATATGCATGTGTATATAAGTTAAGTAATTTCATTTTTACAAATCCTAAAATAAAACTAGGTGACATATAGTAAAGTAACTTGCATGGTTCCATACCAGTAAATAATACCATAGAGTAATAGTAATAACATTCCTACAAAAATGCTTTATTTCAGAATGGTACTGAATTTGGTGGCTCATAAGAGTTCCTTTTTACTTCCTAGTATATTTTATAAATAAACCTATTTCTACCTGAATAAAATTTTAGAACTATAATTAAAATTTACAGCATGCATATTTTTGAAAATTAATAGTACATTCTTTAAAGACATTCTTCTTTTTTCTTTTTTGGGTTTTTGGGCCACACCCTGTTACACTCAGGGGTTACTCTTGGCTATGAGCTCAGAAATCGCTCCTGGCTAGGGGGACCATATGGGATGCAGGGGATCGAACCAGGTCTGTCCTAGATCTGCCACATGTAATGCTCTACTGTTGTGCTATAGCTCTGGCCCCAATTAAAGACATTCTTTAAAGACAGTCTCTCATGTTAAGGTCATTTAATTAATTATAACCTAATTTATTTAATAAACATTTATAGCCACAAAATGTTTATATTTTTTATGCTTTGACTATTAGACAATTAAGTAAGGGATATGATTTTCTTAAGACATGCTGAGAGCACAAACTATGAAATTAGGTAGAAGTGGGCTTAATATGGCCTCATTATTTACTGGCATGTAACCATGCAAGTTACTTTACTATATGTCACCTAGTTTTATATTAGGATTTGTAAAAAATGAAATTACTTAATTATATACACATGCATATTTATAATGACCTAAGCTCTATAGGTATTCAATAAAATATTAAAATATATTTAAAATATTTTATCAATATTTTAAAAATAAATTGAGCTAATTTTTTCTCTAGTACAATGTTTTCTATGCACAGCATTGATTTTAATTGTCTAAGAAATTTTTCTGATCTAAACTCATTTTTTCTTGCCACGCCAGTGGTGCTCAGAGTTATTCCTGACTCTACTCTCAGAAATCACTCCTGGCAGGCTCAGAGGATTAGTTGGTACATTTCCATTGGTTCTCAAACTTTTTAAAAAGGGGTCAGTTCACTGTCCCTCAGACCGTTGGAGGGACAGAGTATAGTAAAAACAGAAATTATGAACACATTCCTATGCACACTGCATATATCTTATTTTGAAGTGAATAAAAAAATGAGAACATGGCTTTCCCATTATTCGGGAGAAAGGAAAGAAGCAGGAAATGCATAATAGGTTTTTACTGAGAAATATTCTTTTGTTTTTTTGTTTTGTTTTGTTTTTGATTAGAGAACAATAAAAAAAGAAAGTAGGACACATAAACACTTTTATATCTAGGATTATGCTTTCCTTTTACTACTCCACAAGTGAGTTGCTTATACATTAATGATATTTCATACACTGAATAACAATAAAGGATGATTAGGAATCTATTAATTTTTTGGCTATATAGAAAAAACAATGACAAACTCTGGTAGAAAGAAGAACAATAAAAGACATTTTTGCAATAATTCTCAGAGACAAAAAAGAGGAGGGCTGGAAGGTCCAGTTCATGACATGAAGCTCACCACAAAGAGTGATGAATGCAGTTAGAGAAATAACTACATTGAGAACTATCATAACAATGTGAATGAATGAGGGAAGCAGAAAGCCTATCTAGAGTACAGGTAGGGTGGGATGGGGAGGAGGGAGATTTGGGACATTGGTGATGGAATGTTGCACTGGTGAAGGGAGTATTCTTTACATGACTGAAACCCAGCTACAATCATATTTGTAATCAAGGTATTTAAATAAAGATATTTAAAAAATGAGAACAAATACAATATGTGGCCCAGAGGCCATAGTTTGAGGACTACTGTAGGCATCCAGGATATGGGTGCATGCACTATTCAGCTTAGGGAACTTATCAGCAGTTCTGTCTTTGACTATTGCTTCTTTCTATAGGTTTTCTTCCTGTATCTCTGGGACTGCAATGATTCTTATGTTGTTCCTGTTAAATTTATCCTCAAGGTCTACTGTCCTATGTTCACTTATTTTGCAAACTTTTTTGATTTTTTTGTTCATTTATGCTAAGGCTCTTTTCCAATTTATTCTGTTGTATGGAGATGTTATACAACTCATCTTCCAGCTCACTGATTTTGTGCTCAGCATTTTATCTTTTGATAAGGCATTCCAATGAGTTTTTCATTTCAGCTACAAACTTTTTCAGTCCTATTATTTCTATTTAAAGTTTTCTCATTTCTACTTTCTTAACCTCTTGAGTCATATTGGCTGATTATCCATGGTTTCTTTGAGTTCCTTGAACATTCTCCATATTTCCTCTCTAAAGTCCTTATTATAGAGACTCTATAGGTGGCTAATGTTAGTTGGGGCCTCAGAACTGCATCTTCATTCACTGTGGTGGGCCTCTGCATTGTTTTGCCATTGTGATATTTGCAGTGTTGTAGTGCTTATTTTATGTGTTGTGGTGAGGCACCTTGACTAGAAGAAATGTGTGGCCATGGAGCAAAGTGGCTATACTTTACTTGTGTACATAACTCTGATTTTACATTGGCCTTGTTGGATCCAAAAGCTGCCTGCTGTAACCATAGCTCCTGGTCTCTGGTCTTGCCTGATTCAAAGCCACACTTTAATCTAGGTGCATGAAGCTTTTTCAAATTCAGGCTAGGCCCGAGGCCCTGCCTGGGTGGCCCAGGAAGGGGCGTTGTGGCCAGGCAAAAGGCTACTTCTAAGCAGAGTGGCCTTACTGTCACATCTGGTTGTCACATAACCTGTTGTCTCACAGCTGCACTACAGCTGTCCATTTGGACAAATCATGGGGCCCTCATGCCCTTGCCCATGTTCCATGAGCTCAGCTGAGCAGATGAGCTCTCAATATGCCACACAACTCGCAGACCTGCCTAGGGACCAAATCAGGTACATCACTCATTGCCAGACTCGTCAGAAACACTGCCGTGCAGCTGGTTCCTGCACTGCCAATGTTGCTTAATGCCAATACCATTTTTGTGTTTCTTCGACAATATCTCTAGAAACTTGAATTTCTTTCTGGTAACCAGCCACTGCTTTGTCTCCAGAAATCCTGTGTCCAGTAGCCGAGACTGAAGGTTTTAGGGATTATATACCCTCAGGGTTGCAAGGAGATGAGCTGCTCTCAGCATCTCCAGCTCTTCTGCACTGTTGCTGCTGTGGCCACTACTGCTACTGTCCTCTTTCCTCCATTTTAGATCTTCTTTTTTTTTTTTATAGTGCTTGGTTGACTGTAGATTTATACTTCTACTTAAATCCTTTATTTTAATTCTGTATTAGCAAGTACAGATTTATCTTTGTGCCATTTATTTGCACACACGGTTTTGGATTAAATTTAACTCTAATGTCATAAGAGCACAGATTGGATTAAAATAACTTCCATTAAAGAAATTAAAAGGAAAAAATTTTAGAAACTGTCACTATTTTATCTATATTACTATATTTATAGTAATATAAATGAAACTTAATTTTTCTTTCAATAGAAAATTTAAAGTTGGGCCCGGAGAGATAGTACAGTGGCGTTTGCCTTGTAAGCAGCCCATCCAGGACCAAAGGTGGTTGGTTCGAGTCCCGGTGTCCCATATGGTCCCCTGTGCCTACCAGGAGCTATTTCTGAGCAGACAGCCAGGAGTAGCCCCTGAGCACCGCTGGATGTGGCCCAAAAACCAAAAAAAAAAAAAAAAAAGGAAAATTTAAAATATCTGATATTAAGGAGAAATTAACTTTTATAGGAATTTTCACCACTGAATAAACTTCTAGCCACATTCATTTGCAAATATCAGTTGATGTCAGTCTCTTCTATTCTTAGAAAAATACAAGATCATTTTTAAGTTGATAAGTTTCTTTTTCTAAATACCTAGATATTTTATTTTATTTAGGAGGGGTACACCTGGTGCCAATCAGAGGTTACTCCTGACTCTGCACTCAGAAATTGCTCTCTGCCCACTTAGTTTATATAGTTTTTCCAAACAGACTCCTGTGTTCCACTTACTCTTAATATTTATAAAAGAGGTGAAAGAACAATAACACTATCAACTTAATAAGAATAACTTGGGGGGGCTGGGTACATACTCAGCAGTGCTCAGGGCTTAATCTGAGTTCAGAGAACACTTCTGTTTGGCTCAGGGGAACAAATGGGTTGCCAGAAATAGAACTCAGATCAGCTATGTGCAAGACAAGTGCCCTACCCACTGTATTATTTCTTAGGTCCTGCTTTAGAAATTTTTTTAAAAAGGTTGTATGTATTCATGTTAGTTGAACAGCATCTGCCTTATTTTATAATTTTCCTTTCTAAAGAAATTGCCTATATCCTCTTTATTCATATCATGTAAAAAATCTATTTGGGGTAGATTAAAAAACATTTTAATTCTTATTACCTTCAGTATTTTTCAGTCTGCCCCAAATACCAGGTAAAAAAAAACCCATGCTTTATCTTAGGTTAATTTTAATACTTTTATTTTTCTTTTTATACCAGGAAAATTCTGACCCTTGGTTTAATAAAATACTCATTTCTAAACATCAGAAGTGTCTGTTCTAGAGGGAAATGCTAAAATGCTCATTTTCTCCCAATGTACTCCCTACAATCCTTCCAACCTATCAGCACACCTTGAGCAATCAGCTACATTCTTCCCACAGAAAGCAACAATAGTGAGTGTGCTTCTGAGGAAAAAACTTGAAAAGCCAATCAGACATATGAATTTAGAGAACATAAGAATTCATTAATTTGCCTTAATTTGCTATGTCAAGTTTGCTTCCTCCTGCTTCTCTCTTATCACGAAAGTTTGACAAGCTGAATATATATATATATATATATGTATATATATGTGTGTATATATATGTATATATATGTCTTAGTAGTAGAGAGGCCTGTTTCACATGTTTGCAATCGAAAGTTTGATCCTTAACACTGCAATGAAAAAAGAGTTTCTATAGAGCAGCATCAATAATAATCAGGGCCTTTTTCGTTTTCAATTTGGGAGAGGGAGGTAAGAAGATGAGTCATGAACTACAATGCTATTCTAGCAGTAATGACGGTTTTATTTCATTTATTTTACTTTATTTCATTTTAAGGAGAGGGTTGTAATTTTGAGATATAGAGAGACAGAAATAGAGAGAATCTAAAAGTCAGACTAGAGTTGCAAATCCTGTAGCTTCTTTAACTCTGAAAGCCCCAGGCTCCCCTCAAAGATAATTTTAGAATGTGCCTGGAGATTCTCTAGTCTGATAAGGCCATTACCCAGACACACTTTGGTCACTATGGTGCTGCCTTCTTTGTTTTTAGAATCTATGCTTCTTGGGTGGTCCTTATGTCAATTAATTAGGTATTAATAGCAAAACATATGTGCCACTCTCCCATGCTGTCTCTTGAATTTAGCCAAGCTTCTGTGAGTCTAGGGAGAGCTCCTTGCTGATAAATGTGTAAAGACTTTGGAGAGATTTGAGGGCAATCAGATCAGGCGTCCAACCTGGAGTTTGACGGCTTGTTTGCAAGTCCAGCTGCTCTGCTGTGCTGGATGAAGGCCTCTTCTTGACCCTGATTCAAATCATTGTTGTCCTTGACACTCTCCCAGAAATAATTCAAATCAGAGATAGTGTGGCTTTCCCAGAAGCCTGCCTCTTAAGACCTCCTTGAGTATAGGATATGTATTTAGGAAAAATCAGAAAGAGAGCCATTAAAACCTTTTCATTATATAAATAGAGAGAAGAAAAAAAAGTGGATGGGGCCTAGAGGCCAAGTGTATCTCTGGTGCATTGGGTGAAAAAAAAATAAAACTAAATACACAGGTCAAAGTCAATGAGATTAGAATCAAGAGACCCAAACTATAACAAGCTAAACACAAAATGGACTTGTTACTCTAGCAGTTCAGGAGGCAAAGGGTGGAGGAATAGGATGTATGCTGGGAACTCTGGTGGAGAAAGGTCAACACTGATGATGGGAATGGCCTTGATTCACTGTTACTATATGCCTGAAATCCAACTATGAAGGACTTGTAATTTACAATGGTCTCAATAAAAAAATAAAAATATAAAAGCCTTTTCAGAGTTGGGTTTAGGAAGATAATATGCCCCACAAATACCTCATGGACAGTGAATTTCATACTGTATTCCTGTATTTCTTTCATATTTGCATGTATGTATAGTCCTTTAAGAAGCTTCAATTTATGTTTTGAGATTGTGGATTTTTACAAAAACACTCAGGACTGGGATGTTTCAGTGAGAGTTTCCATACCCTATTGGAATGAGATTCATATTTGATCCAAAGCTTGTCCCCACATGTTGAGTACAATCCTAGAAGCACTGCCATTTGAGTACCCACAACTTAAGTGTGGGTGTGAGACCCCCTCAGTAATTACAACAGTAAGAACAAGAGCTAAGTGCCATTTTTTTCTTTTTCCTTAGAAATCTCAGTTCTGCTTTTCCAGAGTCTATTTATTAGCCAGACTATCCACTGTTTACTTTGATTCTAAATGCTTTGTCACATATCTAATCAAATTGCTCACAGTGACCTCTGACTTCCACAACAAACATACATTTCCTTGCCATATCTACAGGAATGAAGACTACCCAATTATGGTCTTGGTGGATATAGAGAAAAGAGCATTGAGATCTAGTTCAGAAGGAGTATGCCTTATTTCCATTTCTTTACCACATCCATGAATTACTTGATTGAATCAGTGTTAAGCTCTCTTTTCTAGTTTTTTAATTATAATTGGGTTGCACAGATTACATCTCTAGTCCATTTTAGTTTCTATATCTATATAACAAAAGAACTTTAGGGGTTACTTTGTTCATACTCAATAACTGCTCAAAATTTTATCCTATGGCAGATTCTAGAGCATATAGTGAATATTTTCTGTTCTTAAGAAACTGTTTCATGGGGCTGGAGTAATGGCGCAGTGGTATGGCATTTGCCTTGCACATGCTGACCCAGGTTGGACTGCTGTTCGATCCCCTGCATCCCATATGGTCTCCCAAGCCAAGAGGATTTCTGAGTGCATAGCCAGGAGTAACCCCTGAGCGTCACTGGGTGTGCCCCCCAAAAAAGAACCTGTTTCTTTATAAAATTGAAATGAATAGCAAGATTATCATCTATGACCATTCCTAGATTTATAAAAAATATGTTTAAAATTATCTTCACACTTATTATCTTGAGTAGTCCACTGCTTTCATAAAAAAAAGTTGAGACTTTGAGAATCAAGATATTTCCTCAAGATTCTGTCTATGATCAGTGGTTGGATCACAAGCCATTATTTTTTTTCCACATAAAATGGTCCTCTATATACCTCACTATAATAAAGCAGTAGTAAAACAGTAAAGTCAGATGTCATAATTTCCACATGGTATTGACTGTGCTCTATACATCTATTTTATGAGGACATGGTGGGTGACTACATTTCTCTCTCTCTCCTAGAAAAGTAAGTCAATATTATTGCCAAGGTGAAGATTTTTGTAAGTCACATTAGTTCATAAGATACCACAGTCACTATTATACTTGTTTTTTAATGAAATTTTCTTTTTTATTCTAATGAACTGATTTCTTTCCCATTTTGAGGGTTCTCTTTTTTTGGTGTGGTTTTGTTTACCTCCACACACAACAGAATCTATCTGTATGCCATTTATTTAATTTGGTGTTTGAAATAAACAGTAATATTGATAGAGAATATTGGTATCTTCTAGGCCACAAACTAACATCTCTCTCACTATTTAGAGGTCATCCCTGTAAGAAATCTCATCTGTAGTTATCCTCCTTGACCTAGGAGCATAGCTCCACGTAACTCATGCTGGCTAGAATTTAAGTTCCATAAAAGACCAATTGGATGGATTTCTCAAACTGTATGACTAGTATTATAAACTACTAGATGACAGATCTTTTACTTTTATTGTTTTTCTTATTTGAATTGACTTCTAATATGATCTCTTCAGTATCTATTTTATAAATTTCATTGAATTCAATTTTGCCACATGAAAGATCATAGCATCTGAGGTCAATAGAAATATTTAACACTTAATACATTGTGGGTGGGAAAAAAGAACAATAAGGAGTCCAATTAATTTCTTCCCTGTGAACTTCCTGTGAACCTTTTATAGTTATGAGAACAAATTATACTCAGAACTTCATTGTCCAGGAAAGAAGCCTTTGTTTAAAGAACTAATGTAAATTCCAAGGCTTCAGCTTATTGAATTTGGTTCATGGCTTGTGGCCAAAATTTTAATGAGGACTGAAACTACTGATATCTCCCACCATTCAACTCTACCGCTGGGACTTTGGTTGAAGAGAGAGGGAGTTGTCTTAAAGTTCAAAACATAGTTAATATATTCTGTCTATTTGCAACTTTCACCGAAACGAAGTCACCTTCATAACAAAGACTAGTAGCAGAATTTTGTCCTCATTTGCCATTTTTAGCTGGAATTTTGAGGGAAAATAAGAGAAAAATAAATCACTCTGTCCTCTTTTTTTCTTTTATCTTACAGTTAGAGAGCACTTCTAAACATCAGAGTAACAAGGCTGCAAGTAAAAAGAGGTCTTTTAAGTAGTTTGCAAAGTAAATTGCAGTGGTCATTTTTTGTGGTCTAGAAGGGTAAATAAAATTCCTTAGTTCTAATGACTTGTTAATGAATACATTTTTATGAACCAAATCAATAAGAGATGTAAAATGATAAGGCAAAATTTAAATTTCCTCCTTATATTTCTCTTTCCATCTCTTTGCAAACAACCATTTCCAATAATTTTGATATCCTTACTGTTTATTGATTATTAGAAGATTAGCGCATTATTATAGCATACCCGAGGTTTCTGAAAGACAAATACATGATTCCAAATATATTTTGCTAAAAGAAACATGTTTATAAAGAAA
Source organism: Suncus etruscus (assembly GCF_024139225.1). Lineage (NCBI taxonomy): Eukaryota > Metazoa > Chordata > Mammalia > Eulipotyphla > Soricidae > Suncus > Suncus etruscus. The sequence continues at coordinate 63,576,422 of NC_064849.1, read as the reverse complement.
ATTAGATTATCATTGCTTTTTCAGTGTTTGCTTATATTTATATGTGTACATGTATATTTTTCTTCTAGGATCTTGAGCAAGATCTTGTAGGTTCAATTCTATCACATTTTTTGTTGTACATACAATAGGCTGTATGTACACAGGGCTTATTCTTGGCTCTACACTCATGAATTGCTCTTATAGGGTTTGGCATATTACCGGGGTACCAGGATCAAATTCAGGTCGGCTGTATGCAAGGCAAATGCCTGCCTACTGTGCTATATCTCAAACATCTCTATCACTTTTCTTTGGATTATAAATGAGTAGAATGATCAACAATCAACACAAAACTCATGAATTCTTTTTTAGGATAGGAACAAAGAGGACGTGATTTTCCTTTTAGAAAGGAAAATACTTGGCATCAGATTAAGTTGGTTGAGATCAACTTTTACTGACATAATGTTTGGAATTTCCTAGTTTTTATTTTAACTGAGAAATGTATTTTTCATGCCCCATATACCAGACTAACTTTAGGCAAATTAATTCCAGCTTTTAATATGAATTGAAACTCTAGAGATGATGACTTTATTATTCACATGTCAAATACCTGAACCTCAGGCACTGCTGCATTAACAAACAACTTAGTTCAGCTGAAATAGACTTTTACTGTATATTATCAGGCAGATGAATTTAATGTGAAATTCATTTCCATAATTAGGGCTATTGAGAGTGTCACTGTAATTATGGTTACTTTAAAAAAATAAGTTTCTTCCTAATTATTATCTAAGGGGTGTGCTCTCAGTGGATTAATGATAGCATTACCCACTGCTGAGCCAGACGTAGTATTAAATAGACCAAACATCTGCTGCTGTGATATCTCCCCAATGCACTTTATGGTGATATATTAGGTCAGGTCTATACTGATTTATCTTTAAAAGCTATCCTTAAAAAGTCTTAATTAGGAAGTTTTACTAAAAGTGGACTTAGAGCCTGATTTATTGTGAAAAGTCAATTTTTCACTTGATTTTGCAAGTAGAAATAGAACTCATACATAGAATTCTTATAATATTATATTACATGTTATATATAATATATCATATATTCTTATATTTTTATATATATATAAATTCTTATACATCGAATATATAGAAAAAGTACATTTAAATTTTAACTTCAAATAGATATTATTTTAACTTCAAGCATTTTTCTATAACATGTTAAAGTGAAATTCATTGAGATGAAAATAGTTTTTAAACTTTTGAATTTTCACATCAAAATATATATGAATCGCTTCAGGGGAAATAGGAGTTCTTTGGGAAAAGAAGGTGGCTTTTTATCTTTGGTGAATAACATAACAAGGTTATGAAGAGTATAGTGAATTATGTCCATCTATCCAGATGTTATAAATCATATTTACTAGTACATTTTTAAGGGATAGGTCAGCAGCTCTAGAATAATCCTTTGTTAATATGCAAATATATTATAGTCAAGTAATAAAGAAGATCTACTGCTTTTTTAAAACCTATTTCAAGTATGATTATGTACTTCCCAAAAAAGCAAGAGCTGAAATTGATCAAGAGAAAATTATCATGAGAACTTTGACATTAAAGCATCTTCAAAGATGAGTTTGTTTTAAACAGAGATGACTCTACTATTGTTTTAAAATTCATTGTATAATAGTTGCTCCAACTTGTGGTAGTTACTGATTGAAACTCTGATAGAATCTTATATGGGAAAAAATTTCTGGGTTTCCAACCTATCATAAGTGTGTGAAGTTTAGTTTCAGTTAATTTAGAGTTATGCAGACATTATCACAACCTTAATTTCAAAACAATTCATCACTCTTAAATAAATTTCCTGCTCATTCCCATTCTCACCAGTAGATAGCCATCATTAGTTTTTGTCTCTACAAACTTTCCTTTTCCTTTTCTGTATACTTCATAAAAATAACATGTTATAATATGTGGTCAAATTATGAGTTTTATTCAAGTATAATTTTTTTGTTCCTTTATATTGCTGAGTCAATCCTTGTGTATAGGTGCATGGTACATGATTTTAGTTTATCTATCATTGATAGAAATTTATATTATTTCTACTTTTTGGCTATTAGCACTAATATATATTAAAGGTATTCATGTAACTATGTAAATGAATGTAAAGTTTTATTTCTTTTTGTAGATAATCAAGTATATGATTATCATGCTAGAACTGTCAAGTGGTCCTACAAAATGGTTCTTATTTTCATAAATCATGAGAAACTTTATTTTTTCATATATTGCTGGTCTTTCAGTAATAACCATTCCACTGCTATGCAGTGGTATTTTTGTATTTTTATTTGTATAACTACTATTTTTTAAGTACCCACTGTTTCTCTTTCCCCTTTCTACATGATAAATATAGTGCAAAGAAGTGTTTCTGTGCTTAACTGAAGGGTTTCAAAATAAATCTCTCTGGCATTAAAAAAAGAAAACATAACTTTATTTTTAATGTTTTGCTCTTTAGGTATTTTGACTATTGAAGAACATGAGAGAACTATAAGTATAAAATATTGAAAAAGAAATATAGAAAAAATAAGGTTCATGGAGAATAGAAATTAGAAAAATATGTGTAAAAAAACATTTTATACCTTTGAGATCAGAGATAGCACAGTGGCGTTTGCCTTGCAAGCAGCCGACCCAGGACCAAAGGTGGTTGGTTCGAATCCCGGTGTCCCATATGGTCCCCCGTGCCTGCCAGGAGCTATTTCTGAGCAGACAGCCAGGAGTAACCCCTGAGCACTGCCGGGTGTGGCTCCAAAACAAAACAAAAAAAATCTTGATTGTTAGAGAATTGTCTGAGTAGTAAGAATCTAATCTTGGGAAGTTGTTTTGAGGACTCTCCTCAAATTTGAATTTAGAAGTAAAACCTTCAGATGAGATTCTTGTGGAAATTATTTAAATGTACAAGTCATCTAAGATGAAACTTCTAAGGAAATGAGAGTCAAAAACTAAGAGAAGGAAAGCAATAAGCAAAGAGATGGATTCAAGTGAAGTTTAATTTCTGCCCTTTGGAAATAGAAGTAGAATTTATTGTGGTCAGAAGTACCATGTAAAATATGGCTTGAGCTCTAGAATGTGATATAATACTTTCTAGGCTTCTCCAAGAAAAGCAGGGTTCAGTAGTGGGACATCTGACCCAACACCATAACATAGACTAGAAAAGGAATTTTCACAGACACGAACAAGAATTTGTATGGAATTAGTGAAGAACCTAGTGGATGGACTTAGAAGAGACAAGAGAGAGTCATGTGGTTAGAGTCCTTATAGAAGTTGGGTCTTGTAGACCATTGTGCCTTTATTGAATTCAACCCACCACCATCATTTTCTGCATTTGATATCTCTGTTGGTCTTGTACTCTGGAACAAGCACTGCCTTTTGGCAAACCTACAGGTCAATTAAGTTTGTCACTTAAGAATAATTTGTACAAGAGATTACTTAATGTACTTAATTGTACACTTAATGCAAGAGAGTTGATAATTAGTGGTAGAGTAGAACGAATAGAATTAAAGCATCCATCATCAATGACTTTGACAATGGAAAGTGTTTTTCTTCCCAATAACTGACTGTGACTCACATTCCTGGAAATGCAAATCCTCTGGTAAACCGAGGTGAAAAACATAATGAACTGGAAGGCCCTGGAGATCTCATTTCTTCATCTTTAGTAAATTCTAGAGTTCCTAAAATGGAGTTTATTTTCTGCTTGGAATGTCAAAATAGTTCAAATTAAGCTGATGAAGAAATAAATGCTTGGCTAACTGGCTTTTAGAACAACTGTCATATCTCATCTTTTCTCATAGAAGTAATGAAGAGTGATGCCTGCTTTCCAATATAGGATGGGGTTGGACAGAAATTTTCACTCCTGGTAAAGCAACATGCAAACCAGAAGAAAGGGAGACAAAGTTCTTCCTCAATGTGATTCACAGGTAAAGCAACTAAAATTGTAGAAAATGATACACATGATAATCTTGTTTTGCTTCCTGTGATCCAAGTAGAGAAAGTAATATGCTTGGAAATACAACTCATTTGACTGAAGAAAATTTCTTTTCTTTTCTTAGTTTTGTCCTTACGTGACCTTAAGACATCATTGGATTTTTTTTTACTGTTTTTGCTTCTCTACTGTTACTATATTTCCATTTTCTCTAATCTTCCTAAATGATCTATCAGATTTGATTCTTTTACAGTCTAATTGTTTTGTCAGTAATAAATGAACTTGGGAGAAACCATTTAGATTACCCTGTTAAGATGATTTTCCTGATGCAGGGCTTAGAAACAAGGGAACAGAAACTGTGTTGTTACTCAACTGGCCAATCTTGTAAATAACCATTTCATGGTGGAAATAAAAAAATTCCAATTAAGGTGCTAGCTCAGCTAGCTTCTGTTTCAACATTTCTTGACTGAATTTTAAACTTGACCAATTTTGATAGCATCAAGCAAACATTACAGAAAATATTTCAGAATAAATTTTAATAGTTTTCTTACTTTATTTTGCAAATAATTAAGTATTCCAAGGAAGTACATATTTTTATTCCTAATAGCAATTGCATTACTATGAATTTTCAAATTGTATAAATTATTTAAATTGAATTCACAGAATTTTACTTATAAAATTATATGGGAGGTTATTTTGTGCTTTCAGACATGAAATGATGAAGCATTAGAAGTATGTACTAGTATTTGCTCTTAAATAGGCTCAATGCTTCACTGAATTGCATAGATTTTGATTTTCTTTTTTTCTTTAATTGTTGTATTATTATAATACTAAGGGACTATTTACACGAGGAACAAAATAAACAAAAATCAGTTACCAGGAACCTTAGAATTATTTTCTTACATTATTTTCTCCTTCCAAGCTAGCTCCCTCCCTCCCTCCCTCCCTCCCTCCCTCCCTCCCTCCCTCCCTCCCTCCCTCCCTCCCTCCCTCCCTTCCTCCCTTCCTTCCTTCCTTCCTTCCTTCCTTCCTTCCTTCCTTCCTTCCTTCCTTCCTTCCTTCCTTCCTTCCTTCCTTCCTTCCTTCCTTCCTTCCTTCCTTCCTTCCTTCCTTCCTTCCTTCCTTCCTTCCTTCCTTCCTTCCCTCACTCACTCCCTCCCTCTATCCCTGAAATTGAACCCAGGGCCTCACACCTGTAAGGCATATCCATTAGAAGTGAACTATACTCTTAAATCCCTCTCTTTATCTTCTTGAGGGTTTTTTTTCTCTTTGAAGTCCTCAACATTCTCACAAGCAGTTTCAGGAAGATGAACTTAATGCCAAGTAACACTTGTAAAAAATTTCTTAGTTTCCCAATTCATATTTATGATCCCACTTAATCATCCAGGAAATCTGTGAATTTAGTAGCATAGGAATAATTATTCCATTTCTAAATATGGAGGAACTGAAGTGTGATATTGGCTATTCCATCTGAATCAATCTGAGGTGATTATCTTTGAGAGAGAGATATGAATGAATGCCCTCTAAAGTCTACATGTTACTCAAGAAGAGAGTCTGGTTGATTTGCTCAGCTTTATTTCCTGCTTTGAGTTGCAGTCCCATTTATTTGCTTATTTATAGTATTGATTTGCATTTATTTTAAAATAATATTTGTTATTTAAAATGTTATGAAATAAATTTAGTGATTATATAATAATATAATCATATAATAAATTTAGTATTTATTATCTGGGTTCACTTATGAACCCAGAATCTTAGATATGGCTTTACAACAATGCTTGTTTCTTTATCTGCTGCTATTAAGTCTCTACCTCACTGTGCACATGAAGAGAGTGACTTATTTTTTAAAGGCTTATTTATATAAAAGAAAAACATATTCCTCACTGTTATGTTTTCTTATTTTATATTATTTAGTGTAAGCCTTTATAAATATAGCTAACAGAAGACTAAATAAATAGTACAGAAGGTTAAATGGTCAATTGGGATCCAATCCTTAAACCTCTTAAGGTCCTTTGAGCACCACCAGGAGTGGTCTCCAGAGACCAGAGACAGGAGTAAATCCTAAGCACTGCCAGGTATGGCCTAATAAATAAGAATAAATGGGATTAAAAATAAAATAGCTAGCACAATCTAAACTCTTACTATTTTATTTGATATTATACTTAAATACTCATTTCTGAGGTACCACTTATTAATTTTCACTACGGAGGAAATTTGTCTTGAATTTATTTGTTTACATATCTCCATCTCAGAAAACATGTGGGCATGTGTGTCCTGATATTTATGTGGTCTCATGCTTATAAGCAAGAGCCTCTCCACATATTTATCTAAGAGCACAGATAGTTATTATTCATAAATTCAACTTTAGCCAATTATGAATTTTCCGAAATGGCTCTTTAACTTATAGCCCTGCCAAAAGTGCCAAAAGCTCCCATTGATCAGTATTAATTGCATCTTCTGATATTTTCATACTTTATTTTTTTCCTGGTCCATGGGGTGTGTCATCTGGTTGTGTCTTTGTCCTGACATTTGTGTCTTTTATGTAACTAGAAATAGGCTTTATATCTTTAGAAGTCCTGCTTCTAGCCAGAAGCTGCCAGCCCTCACAATCCATTTACTGCAAAATAATTGTATGCTGCTCTATAGTGATTAAAACAAAACCAACAAACAAACAAAAACAAATAAAAAACAATAGTAGCTAGTAGCTTTAAAATGATACTTTGAACTCTCTCAGTTTGGTAAGGGACATACAACTCCCCTCTCTAAAGACAATCCCTCTCTCCTCAAATTGCTTATGCAGAGTGCACACACAAGATAATAAGAGACATGGAACTAGTTTCCCTCCTTTCTGATCTACTACAGATATTCCTGCTCTGCTGAGAATGAGAAAACTTCAAAACTGTGGTTGATAACATGTTGAATAGAAGAGTCAGAAATTTATGAAGGCTGGACACATAAATGATAGATTTTCTATAGTAGCAGAGATCCTATCTGTAACTCATCAATAACTGGCAAGCAGAGGACTAGAGAGAAGAAAATGAATTTGGAATGGGGTATCACCTGATAGAAGTGTTGCTATCACTAAAAATTAGAAACATTTAGAATTAAGGGCATATGTGAATTCTATTCTGAAGTTTACCTTTCTAGGTAGCAATATCTTCATAGATTTAAACAAATCTGATCTTATTTAGAAGATAATTTTTATTTTATTCTTTCTTTTTTTTTGGATTTTGGGCCACACCCGGTGACGCTCAGGGGTTACTCCTAGCTATGCGCTCAGAAATCGCTCCTGGCTTGGGGGACCATATGGGATGCCGGAGAATCAAACCACAGTCTGTCCTAGGTCAGTTCTAGGCCACTTCCAGGGTAAATGTCGTACCTCTGTGCCACTGCTCCAGCCCTTATTTAGAAGATAATTTTTATCCCTAATGAAAATACATAGATATTCTGAGACCTAGAAATGGTTGTTAGTGGAAATGGTTGTTAATAAGTTATTAGTGGACCTCAGTCAGAGTCCAGGGTAACTTAACCTTCACTAAAAGATCCTAAGCTATGAAAATAAATACTTTTCCCTTCTTTTTCTTTTGCTCTTACAGTAGATAAGTTACTAAGAAATAAAATGCACATTTTCTGTTAGAAAATAACTCGTTAAAAATTTTGATGGACAATCTTACATATGACAGAACAGGCTTGTCTTTCTTCAAAGCATACTGTAATAGTAGGATTTTTTAAATAAATGTTATTTATTAAAATGCCTGGATTATGGAATGACCTTTTCCTAAAGAATGGGGATTGATTTAAGTAGCATTCACAGAAAATCACTTGGTCCAGCCCCAGGAGGAGCTCAGGTCACAACTCAGATTTGTTTTGAGGTGAGAGCATGAGTGCTGGAGTCTAGAAACACTTGATGTTGTTCTCTAGTTAAAGGATATTAAGGGGTGAGTCCCCAATCACTTTTTGCTTTTCTGTGCACAAAGAAAAGCAGATTCCAGCAGCTTACAGGAAAACTCACAGATGGCAGATAAGATTGAAAAGAACATCAGTGGCTGGTTTGAGAGAATATGGTAAAGAGCACCAAGGTGATATGGCAGAACAGCTTTTGCTATTGCTTTGAAATGAGATCTTCTCTGTAACAAAATTCTCAGAGGCTGTGTTGGTGTAATGAAATTCTGCTTCATAAATAATGTATTTCCTTGGGTTGTCTTCCCCAGCTGTTAAGATACAAATTTACCAACTTTTTTTTAAAGTTTGATTTTTGATATTTTTGGTATAGATACAAAACATCTTAAATATATACAGCTTTTAAAATAGAAATAGTAGGTAGTATTTGCTAAATGTTTAATATATTAAGGACATCTTGTTATATGCTTTACTTGAATTTTCTCATTTTATCTTCCAAAAAAAAACAAACAAAAAACTGAGTGCATTTAATAACCTCCTCACATAGGAGGGAACTGAAACTTACTTATTAAGTCTCCCAACTAATATAGCCAAAAATGGCATTACAATTTGTACCAGATTTTTTTGAGTCTATTTGTTTAATTTATTCTAAATAATTAAGAGTAAGTAAAAAATTCATCCATGACAATATCCTTACATTTTTAATAATTAAAACGATTTTCATGCCTTATAATTGAGCTATTTTTATGAGCATGAAGGATTTGTTTTTGAGTTTTATAACCCAATAACATTTAATATTTAAAAGTAATGCTAAAAATCCATATTTTGTGATGCCTGGGAATGATTTACTTGTAGAGTGCCTACATTACAAGCATAAGATCAAGAGTTCTGTCTCCAGGACTGCCCCACATGCTCTAATGTGATTTCAGTTGCTCAACTATTTGGGAACCCCTATGCAATATAAAAGGGTATGATATACAGGGGCCAGAGCATTAGCAAAGCAGTAGGGGGTTTGCCTTGTACACAGGTGTATGTATGGAGCCTTTAGCTATTCCCATGAAAGTATGTTTCAAGGGCTGAGTAACCCTGCATCTTTTAGGCCTTGGGAATTTCCTTTCTAATTTCCCCAAATTACTGTGCCTTTGCAAAAAACCAAACCAAAACAAACAAAAAATAAATAAAACCTTGCCACACCAGCCCTTTTTCCTTTTATCTTTTCTCTTTGTTTTTTCTTCTTTCATTTTCATGGTATTGTTTGGCTATTATATTTGTTGCTGTGGTGCATTTTTGTAGTTGCTAGTTTTTTTTTTTAATTTTTAATTTTTAATTATGAGAACAATGATGCAAAGAGGACAAGGTAAAGTTACAGTGAAAGAACAATCGCCCATAAACAGAGTTCTCAGAAGAAATCCCCTTGCTGATGCCTAAATATTGAACCAAAAGTCAAAAAAACATTAAGAAAAATAAGGCAGAACCCATGTACAATTACTTTGTCCACAAGTCCCCAGATTGTAGTACATTATAACATTTCTTGGCAGTACACAAAGCAACCTAAAACCATGAGATTTATGTGACTCCTTAACTTTGAAGGCATAATATTTTTTATATTTATGCACATACATATTAGTTTAAGTTAACATCAAAAGTTTAAGAGGTTTTTTTTGTTTTTGTTTTTTTGTTTTTGGGGCCACACCTGGAGGTGCTCAGGGGTTACTCCTGGCTGTCTGCTCAGAAATAGCTCCTGGCAGGCACGGGGGACCATATGGGACACCGGAATTCGAACCAACCACCTTTGGTCCTGGATCCGCTGCTTGCAAGGCAAACGCTGCTGTGCTATCTCTCCAGGCCCCAGAGGTTTTTTTTTTAAGTGTTAGTCAAAAGGGCACAGTAAAAACGGTGTTATAGTGGCAGATATTGTTTGCATAGGCCCACCAAAATATGGGGGTCATAGAAAGGAATGGCCTTGGTCTAAATACAAGGAGACCACTACCCCTGAAGTTTCCTGGCATAAGACCAACTCTAGGCTCCAGGTAAACTAGTTTATTCAATCCAAGTCATTGTCTTTAGTGCCAATACAGTTTTATTTTTCACACAGTCCTATTGTTGGCATCAGGTTTCTGTATTAAAGATCCTGGAATCTGCACAACCTACGTTGAAGTCAGGCTGGTGCGGAGTATCCTCTAGTTTCACCTCACAATTAAGGGGCGATACAGCAAGCCCTGTCCAGTAAGCAGGTCATTGTTCTTGTTAAGTCTTCTCAGTGTTAAGGGAAGTCTCTTTTGAGTAGATTGATGTCAGAGCAGCGGCAGGGTCTTCCCTGGTAGAGGATTGCCTCCAGGTGATGTTATAGACAACCTTGGATGTTTTGTAGATGTCTTCTCTAGATCAGGGGTGAATGGAGAATGCCTATTCTTCTGAGGCCTGTGCCAGGTCTTTATGTCAATGTTCAGGGTGTAAGGTCCCATTGCACTACAAGATTTGTGTGTTCCCATCTCTATTAGATAAGAACTTATTAGTATGTATAGTATTTTCCCATTTTAGTGTGCCTAAGCAAACAAGAAATAAAGCCACGTGATGTTATCTGAGTATATGGGGCGTAAGAACAAGTCTAACAATACCCATGACTGGGTTCAAACATAAGCATTAAACTGAGGGATTCTTTCACACCAACTTACATATTGAGCAGTTCACAAAGAGAAGATAAAAAAAGGGCGGGGATTGTCACTGTATAAGAAAATATTCAGCAAAAGTTATAGCTGTCAAAGAAAACACCCATAAAATGTTGAAAAGACATATGTGTCCTTTTTATGCCTTTTGGAATAGTTGGGTGGGTGTTAACTCCAGAGCACCACTTTGGTCTGTGACTTGGGACTCTACAGTACTTAAGTTAGAAAGGGTAAATGAAGAGTAATGATGATAGGGGTTAAGGAATTTAAAGAGAAAAATGATCTTTTGTAGGGGTGTGCAAAAGGGCAGAGTACAAAATGAATATTCTGCATACATAAAAACATAATTCAATGATAGTGAGTACTATTAATGTATCTTGTGCACGCGGGGGCGATAGACTGGAAAGAGATTACCAGTGACTGCGCCAAGAAGCTGGGAGGCCAGAAGTTCGGAGCCCCACCCAGACCCTCCCTAAGGAGCTGAATGGATAATTGGGGAAAGCCTAGGGTACCTTCAAGCCCTGCCAAGGGGCCCAACTCACCGGCTTGCCCAGGCATGCTATACTGCTAGATGCCCGGCTCCCAGGAAGGAGAGAGATCCTTCAAGAAGCTGGGAGGCCAGAAGTCTAGTTTTGGTTTTTTATGTGATTTTTTTCTTCTTTGTTTTGTTTTTGTTGTATATTTTTGTTTTTTATATATTTTGTTTTGTTTGTTTTGTTTTTTTATTAATTTTCTTCTTTTTTCCCCTTTCTTCTTTTTAAATTGTTATCTATAACCTCTAGATGAACTCCCCAAGGTTTTGTTTGTTTGTTTGTTTGTTGTTTTTTATTTCAAACAGAACCACATAACTTGAATCATCTTGTTGTGCCTCATAAATTGAGGGGAATGAAAAATAGATGGTACCAGAGCCAAACAGTTATATGAACAATGTGTAGAAATAAAAAAAGGATCAGACTTAAATACCAAACCCAAAGTTAATGACAACAGAATCAATAGCCTATCCTCAACAAGCTATACACAGAGGGGAACAGTTACCCTAGCAGTCTGGGGACCAAAGAAGGGGAATGCTGGGAACTGGGGTGAGGGGAGGACAACACTGGAGGTGGTATACCCCTGATTCAATGCCGCTATGTACCAGATATATTACTGTAAAAGATTTGTAATTCACATTGGTCACAATAAAAATTATTTTAAAATATTGCTGGATGGCTGCACCAATTTCAGAATTTAGACTAACAGAATTCAGGTCCAAAAAGTATAGAAGAAACAGAGGGTCATTTTTTCTTTCTTTTTTTTTTTTTTTAATTTTTTTTTTATTTAAACACCTTGATTACATACATGATTGTGTTTGGGTTTCAGTCATAAAAGGAACACCACCCATCACCAGTGCAACATTACCATCGCCCAAGTCCCAAATCTCCCTCCTCCCCACCCAACCCCCGCCTGTACCCTAAACAGGCTCTACATTTCCCTCATACATACTCAATATTAGGACAGTTCAAAATGTAGTTATTTCTCTAACTAAACTCATCACTCTTTGTGGTGAGCTTCCTGAGGTGAGCTGGAACTTCCAGCTCTTTTCTCTTTTGTGTCTGAAAATTATTATTACAAGGGTGTCTTTCATTTTTCTTAAAACCCATAGATGAGTGAGACCATTCTGCGTTTTTCTCTCTCTCTCTGACTTATTTCACTCAGCATAATAGATTCCCTGTACATCCATGTATAGGAAAATTTCATGACTTCATCTCTCCTGACAGCTGCATAATATTCCATTGTGTATATGTACCACAGTTTCTTTAGCCATTCATCTGTTGAAGGGCATCTTGGTTGTTTCCAGAGTCTTGCTATGGTAAATAGAGCTGCAATGAATATAGGTGTAAGGAAGGGGTTTTTGTATTGTATTTTTGTGTTCCTAGGGTATATTCCTAGGAGTGGTATAGCTGGATCGTATGGGAGCTCGATTTCCAGTTTTTGGAGGAATCTCCATATCGCTTTCCATAAAGGTTGAACTAGACAGCATTCCCACCAGCAGTGGATAAGAGTTCCTTTCTCTCCACATCCCCGCCAACACTGTTTATTCTCATTCTTTGTGATGTGTGCCATTCTCTGGGGTGTGAGGTGGTATCTCATCGTTGTTTTGATTTGCATCTCCCTGATGATTAGTGATGTGGAACATTTTTTCATGTGTCTTTTGGCCATGCGTATTTCTTCTTTGTCAAAGTGTCTGTTCATTTCTTCTCCCCATTTTTTGATGGGGTTAGATGTTTTTTTCTTGTAAAGTTCTGTCAGTGCCTTGTATATTTTGGAGATTAGCCCCTTATCTGATGGGTATTGGGTGAATAGTTTCTCCCACTCAGTGGGTGGCTCTTGTATCCTGGGCACTATTTCCTTTGAGGTGCAGAAGCTTCTCAGCTTCATATATTCCCATCTGTTAATCTCTGCTTTCACTTGCTTGGAGAGTGCAGTTTCCTCCTTGAAGATGCCTGTAATGTCCTGTAGTGTTTTGCCTATGTGCTGTTCTATATATCTTATGGTTTTGGGGCTGATATCGAGGTCTTTAATCCATTTGGATTTTACCTTTGTACATGATGTTAGCTGGGGGTCTAAGTTTAATTTTTTGCAAGTGGCTATCCAATTGTGCCAACACCACTTGTTGAAGAGGCTTTCCCTGCTCCATTTAGGATTTCCTGCTCCTTTATCAAAAATTAGATGGTTGTATCTCTGGGGAACATTTTCTGAGTATTCAAGCCTATTCCACTGATCTGAGGACATATCCTTATTCCAATACCATGCTGTTTTGATAACTGTTGCTTTGTAGTACAGTTTAAAGTTGGGAAAAGTAATTCCTCCCATATTCTTTTTCCCAATGATTGCTTTAGCTATTCGAGGGTGTTTATTGTTCCAAATGAATTTCAAAAGTGTCTGATCCACTTCTTTGAAGAATGTCATGGGTATCTTTAGAGGGATGGCATTAAATCTGTATAATGCCTTGGGGAGTATTGACATTTTGATGATGTTAATCCTGCCAATCCATGAGCAGGGTATGTGTTTCCATTTCCGTGTGTCCTCTCTTATTTCTTGGAGCAGAGTTTTATAGTTTTCTTTGTATAGGTCCTTCACATATTTAGTCAAGTTGATTCCAAGATATTTGAGTTTGTGTGGTACTATTGTGAATGGGGTTGTTTTCTTAATGTCCATTTCATCCTTATTACTATTGGTATATAGAAAGGCCATTGATTTTTGTGTGTTAATTTTGTAGCCTGCCACCTTGCTATATGAGTCTATTGTTTCTAGAAGCTTTTTGATAGAGTCTTTAGGGTTTTCTAAGTAGAGTATCATGTCATCTGCAAACAGTGAGAGCTTGACTTCTTCCTTTCCTATCTGGATTCCCTTGATATCCTTTTCTTGCCTAATCGCTATAGCAAGTACTTCCAGTGCTATGTTGAATAGGAGTGGTGAGAGAGGACAGCCTTGTCTTGTGCCAGAATTTAGAGGGAAGGCTTTCAGTTTTTCTCCATTGAGGATAATATTTGCCACTGGCTTGTGGTGGATGGCCTTCACTATATTGAAAAAGGTTCCCTTCATTCCCATCTTGCTGAGAGTTTTGATCAAGAATGGGTGTTGGACCTTATCAAATGCTTTCTCTGCATCTATTGATATGATCATGTGGTTTTTATTTTTCTTGTTATTGATGTTGTGTATTATGTTGATAGATTTACGGATGTTAAACCAGCCTTGCATTCCTGGGATGAAACCTACTTGATCGTAGTGGATGATCTTCTTAACGAGGCATTGAATCCTATTTGCCAGGATTTTGTTGAGGATCTTTGCATCTGCATTCATCAGTGATATTGGTCTGTAATTTTCTTTTTTCGTAGCGTCTCTGTCTGGTTTAGGTATCAAGGTGATGGTGGCTTCATAAAAGCTATTTGGAAGTGTTTCTGTTTGTTCAATTTCATGAAAGAGTCTTGCCAAGATTGGCAGTAGTTCCTCTTGGAAAGTTTGATAGAATTCATTAGTGAATCCATCTGGACCTGGGCTTTTGTTTTTCGGCAGACATTTGATTACTGTTTTAATTTCATCAATGGTGATGGGGGTGTTTAGATATGCTACATCCTCTTCCTTCAACCGTGGAAGATTATAAGAGTCCAAGAATTTATCCATTTCTTCCAGGTTCTCATTTTTAGTGGCGTAGAGTTTTTCAAAGTAGTTTCTGATTACCCTTTGAATCTCTGTCATATCAGTAGTGATCTCTCCTTTTTCATTCCTGATACGAGTTATCAAGTTTCTCTCTCTCTCTTTCTTTGTTAGGTTTGCCAGTGGTCTATCAATCTTGTTTATTTTTTCAAAGAACCAACTTCTGCTTTTGTTGATCTTTCGGATTGTTTTTTGAGTTTCCACTTCGTTGATTTCTGCTCTCAGCTTTGTTATTTCCTTCTGTCTTCCTATTCTTGGGTCCTTTTGTTGAGCATTTTCTAGTTCTATTAGCTGTGTCATTAAGCTACTCAGGTAAGCTCCTTCTTCCTTCCTGATGTGTGCTTGCAAAGCTATAAATTTTCCTCTCAGTACTGCTTTTGCTGTGTCCCATAGGTTCTGAGAGTTTGTGTCTTTATTGTCATTTGTTTCCAGGAACCTTTTTATTTCCTCCTTGATTTCATCTCGGACCCACTGGTTATTGAGCATGAGGCTGTTTAACTTCCAGGTGTTAAAGTGTTTCTTCTGAGTCCCTTTGGAGTTCACAAATAATTTCAGAGCCTTGTGGTCAGCGAAGGTAGTCTGCAAAATTTCTATTCTCTTGATCTTATGGAGGTATGTTTTATGTGCCAGCATGTAGTCTATCCTGGAGAATGTCCCATGTACATTGGAGAAGAATGTGTATCCAGGTTTCTGGGGATGGAGTGTCCTATATATATCCACTAGGCCTCTTTCTTCCATTTCTCTCCTCAGGTCTAGTATATTCTTGTTGGGTTTCAGTCTGGTTGACCTGTCCAGTGTTGACAAGGCCGTGTTAAGGTCCCCCACAATTATTGTGTTGTTGTTGATATTATTTTTCAGATTTGTCAACAGTTGTATTAAATATTTTGCTGGCCCCTCATTCGGTGCATATATGTTTAGGAGAGTGAATTCTTCCTGCTCTACGTACCCCTTGATTAATATAAAATGTCCGTCTTTTTCCCTTACAACCTTCTGAGTATAAATTTTGCATTATCTGAGATTAGTATGGCCACTCCAGCTTTTTTATGGGTGTTGTTTGCTTGGATAACTTTTCTCCAGCCTTTTATTTTGAGTCTATGTTTGTTCTGACTATTCAGGTGCGTTTCTTGTAGGCAGCAGAAGGTTGGATTGAGTTTTTTGATCCATTTAGCCACTCTGTGTCTCTTAACTGGTGCATTTAGTCCATTAACGTTGGGAGAAAGAATTGTCCTGGGATTTAACGCCATCTTTATTTCAAAATTTGGTGTATCTTTTGGGTAGTCTTGTCTTAGATTAGGTCTTTCAGTTTTTCTCTTAAGACTGGTTTTGTGTCTGTGAAGTTTCTGAGCTGTTTTTTGTCTGTGAAACCATGTATTCTTCCATCAAACCGGAAAGTGAGTTTTGCTGGGTATAGTATTCTGGGTGAAGCATTCACCAGAATTCCATTCACCAGAAACCTCGCTTGCCCAGACGCCATTTTCAGGGAGGGACTACAGAGCATGAAAACCGGCTAAGCTTTGCAAAAGCCGGCTAACTGTGTGTGACACCAGGCAGGGAAAATCCGCGAAAGTACACAGGCCCAGTGGGGCCCAACTGTGAAAAACTGTGAGTGTGACCTGTATATGTCTGTCTACTGTCCTCTTGCGTGAAACTCTTGCGAGTGGGGCAAAAAGAGGCTACGCGACCGTGCACTCTTTCTAAGGAAAGAACTCCATTGCAACAAGAAGAAAAAATCACACTAAGAACGGCGCTATATCACAGAAACAAATATTTCTCTCCGGACTGTCTTCTCTGTTGCATGCTCGAGCCTAAGATTTGACCCAGTGTGAGGCTTCATCCAAGGAGGACTCCCCTCCCTTAGAGGCAAGTCAGCCCATCCAAAAAGGGAGGAGCCAGAGGAGTGTGCTGCCTGCATCACATAGACAATGAATACCACCACAACACGTAGAAAAACCTACAATACAAGTGTGACAATGGGGAAACAATGCAGGCCAGCATCAGACATAGAGAATGAAGATGACAATTCTGAGGACCAGATAATGACTAACCAACTAATCAACCTCTCAGATAAGGACTTTAGACTAGCAATATGGAAGATGCTCAACGGACTCCAAGAAACCATGGATCGAATTGAACAGAACACTAATAAGAACCAAGAAAATATGAAGACAGAAATCACAAAACTCCAAACTGAAATAACATGTCAACTAACAGGACTGAAAAAGTCAGTAAACGAAGTGAATGACAAAATGGATAAGCTCTGGGACAGGGTATCAGAAGCTGAGAATAGACTTGGTGCTGTGGAAGATGAGATCCATAACAATTCCATACAGCAGGAGAGATTGGACAAAAAACTTAAAGCAAATGAGCAGACAATGGAAAAGTTAGTCAAAGAATGGGAACAGATGAAAATAGAAGTCTATGATAAGATCAACAGAAACAACTTAAGAATCATTGGAGTCCCAGAGACCCAGAAAGAAAATTTCCAGGAAGAATCAACGGTCAAGAACATCATTAAAGAGAAACTTCCAGAGCTAAAGAATATATGTGATCAAATCCTGCATGCCCAAAGAGTACCAACCAAAAGAGACCACAAAAAAACCACCCCAAGACACATCCAAGTCACAATGACAAATCCCACAGATAGAGACAGAATTCTGAAAACAGCAAGATCAAAAGGGGAAATCACGTTCAAGCAAGCTTCCCTGAGATTTACAGCAGACCTGTCACCAGAAACACTCAATGCCAGAAAACAGTGGTGGGATATTGTGACAAGACTGAATGAAATGAATGCTTCACCCAGAATACTATGCCCAGCAAAACTCACTTTCCGGTTTGACGGAAGAATACATGGCTTCACAGACAAAAAACAGCTCAGAAACTTCACAGACACAAAACCAGTCTTAAGAGAAAAACTGAAAGACCTAATCTAAGACAAGACTACCCAAAAGACACACCAAATTTTGAAATAAAGATGGCGTTAAATCCCAGGACAATTCTTTCTCTCAACGTTAATGCACCAGTTAAGAGACACAGAGTGGCTAAATGGATCAAAAAACTCAATCCAACCTTCTTCTGCCTACAAGAAACAAACCTGAATAGTCAGAACAAACATAGACTCAAAATAAAAGGCTGGAGAAAAATTATCCAAGCAAACAACACCCATAAAAAAGCTGGAGTGGCCATACTAATCTCAGATAATGCAAACTTTATACTCAGGAAGGTTGTAAGGGACAAAGATGGACATTTTATATTAATCAAGGGGTACGTAGAGCAGGAAGAATTCACTCTCCTAAACATATATGCACCGAATGAGGGGCCAGCAAAATATTTAATACAACTGTTGACAAATCTGAAAAATAATATCAACAACAACACAATAATTGTGGGGACCTTAACACAGCTTTCTCAACACTGGACAGGTCAACCAGACTGAAACCCAACAAGAATATACTAGACCTGAGGAGAGAAATGGAAGATAGAGGCCTAGTGGATATATATAGGACACTCCATCCCCAGAAACCTGGATACACATTCTTCTCCAATGTACATGGGACATTCTCCAGGATAGACTACATGCTGGCACATAAAACATACCTCCATAAGATCAAGAGAATAGAAATTTTGCAGACTACCTTCGCTGACCACAAGGCTCTGAAATTATTTGTGAACTCCAAAGGGACTCAGAAGAAACACTTTAAAACCTGGAAGTTAAACAGCCTCATGCTCAATAACCAGTGGGTCCGAGATGAAATCAAGGAGGAAATCAAAAGGTTCCTGGAAACAAATGACAATAAAGACACAAACTCTCAGAACTTATGGGACACAGCAAAAGCAGTACTGAGAGGAAAATTTATAGCTTTGCAAGCACACATCAGGAAGGAAGAAGGAGCTTACCTGAGTAGCTTAATGACACAGCTAATAGAACTAGAAAATGCTCAACAAAAGGACCCAAGAATAGGAAGACAGAAGGAAATAACAAAGCTGAGAGCAGAAATCAACGAAATGGAAACTCAAAAAACAATTCGAAAGATCAACAAAAGCAGAAGTTGGTTCTTTGAAAAAATAAACAAGATTGATAGACCACTGGCAAACCTAACAAAGAAAGAGAGAGAGAGAAACTTGATAACTCGTATCAGGAATGAAAAAGGAGAGATCACTACTGATATGACAGAGATTCAAAGGGTAATCAGAAACTACTTTGAAAAACTCTACGCCACTAAAAATGAGAACCTGGAAGAAATGGATAAATTCTTGGACTCTTATAATCTTCCACGGTTGAAGGAAGAGGATGTAGCATATCTAAACACCCCCATCACCATTGATGAAATTAAAACAGTAATCAAATGTCTGCCGAAAAACAAAAGCCCAGGTCCAGATGGATTCACTAATGAATTCTATCAAACTTTCCAAGAGGAACTACTGCCAATCTTGGCAAGACTCTTTCATGAAATTGAACAAACAGAAACACTTCCAAATAGCTTTTATGAAGCCACCATCACCTTGATACCTAAACCAGACAGAGACGCTACGAAAAAAGAAAATTACAGACCAATATCACTGATGAATGCAGATGCAAAGATCCTCAACAAAATCCTGGCAAATAGGATTCAATGCCTCGTTAAAAAGATCATCCACTATGATCAAGTAGGTTTCATCCCAGGAATGCAAGGCTGGTTTAACATCCGTAAATCTATCAATGTAATACACAACATCAATAACAAGAAAAATAAAAACCGCATGATCATATCAATAGATGCAGAGAAAGCATTTGATAAGGTCCAACACCCATTCTTGATCAAAACTCTCTGCAAGATGGGAACGGAGGGAACCTTTCTCAATATAGTGAAGGCCATCTACCACAAGCCAGTGGCAAATATTATCCTCAATGGAGAAAAACTGAAAGCCTTCCCTCTAAATTCTGGCACAAGACAAGGCTGTCCTCTCTCACCATTCCTATACAACATAGCACTGGAAGTACTTGCTATAGCGATTAGGCAAGAAAAGGATATCAAGGGAATCCAGATAGGAAAGGAAGAAGTCAAGCTCTCACTGTTTGCAGATGACATGATACTCTACTTAGAAAACCCTAAAGACTCTATCAAAAAGCTTCTAGAAACAATAGACTCATATAGCAAGGTGGCAGGCTACAAAATTAACACACAAAAATCAATGGCCTTTCTATACACCAATAGTAATAAGGATGAAATGGACATTAAGAAAACAACCCCATTCACAATAGTGCCACACAAACTCAAATATCTTGGAATCAACTTGACTAAATATGTGAAGGACCTATACAAAGAAAACTATAAAACTGTGCTCCAAGAAATAAGAGAGGATACACGGAAATGGAAACACATACCCTGCTCATGGATTGGCAGGATTAACATCATCAAAATGTCAATACTCCCCAAGGCATTATACAGATTTAATGCCATCCCTCTAAAGATACCCATGACATTCTTCAAAGAAGTGGATCAGATACTTTTGAAATTCATTTGGAACAATAAACACCCTCGAATAGCTAAAGCAATCATTGGGAAAAAGAATATGGGAGGAATTACTTTCCCCAACTTTAAACTGTACTACAAAGCAACAGTTATCAAAACATCATGGTATTGGAATAAGGATAGGTCCTCAGATCAGTGGAATAGGCTTGAATACTCAGAAAATGTTCCCCAGACATACAACCACCTAATTTTTGATAAAGGAGCAGGAAATCCTAAATGGAGCAGGGAAAGCCTCTTCAACAAGTGGTGTTGGCACAATTGGATAGCCACTTGCAAAAAATTGAACTTAGACCCCCAGCTAACATCATGTACGAAGGTAAAATCCAAATGGATTAAAGACCTCGATATCAGCCCCAAAACCATAAGATATATAGAACAGCACATAGGCAAAATACTCCAGGACATTACATGCATCTTCAAGGAGGAAACTGCAGTCTCCAAGCAAGTGAAAGCAGAGATTAACAGATGGGAATATATTAAGCTGAGAAGCTTCTACACCTCGAAGGAAATAGTGCCCAGGATACAAGAGCCACCCACTGAGTGGGAGAAACTATTCACCCAATACCCATCAGATAAGGGGCTAATCTCCAAAATATACAAGGCACTGACAGAACTTTACAAGAAAAAAACATCTAACCCCATCAAAAAATGGGGAGAAGAAATGAACAGATACTTTGACAAAGAAGAAATACACATGGCCAAAAGACACATGAAAAAATGTTCCACATCACTAATCATCAGGGAGATGCAAATCAAAACAACGATGAGATACCATCTCACACCCCAGAGAATGGCACACATCACAAAGAATGAGAATAAACAGTGTTGGCGGGGATGTGGAGAGAAAGGAACTCTTATCCACTGCTGGTGGGAATGCTGTCTAGTTCAACCTTTATGGAAAGCGATATGGAGATTCCTCCAAAAACTGGAAATCGAGCTCCCATACGATCCAGCTATACCACTCCTAGGAATATACCCTAGGAACACAAAAATACAATACAAAAACCCCTTCCTTACACCTATATTCATTGCAGCTCTATTTACCATAGCAAGACTCTGGAAACAACCAAGATGCCCTTCAACAGACGAATGGCTAAAGAAACTGTGGTACATATACACAATGGAATATTATGCAGCTGTCAGGAGAGATGAAGTCATGAAATTTTCCTATACATGGATGTACACGAAATCTATTATGCTGAGTGAAATAAGTCAGAGAGAGAGAGAGAGAGAAAAACGCAGAATGGTCTCACTCATCTATGGGTTTTAAGAAAAATGAAAGACACTCTTGTAATAATAATTTTCAGACACAAAAGAGAAAAGAGCTGGAAGTTCCAGCTCACCTCAGGAAGCTCACCACAAAGAGTGATGAGTTTAGTTAGGGAAATAACTACATTTTGAACTGTCCTAATAATGAGAATGTATGAGGAAAATGGAGAGCCTGTCTAGAGTACAGGCGGGGGTCGGGTGGGGTGAAGGGAGACTTGGGACATTGGTGATGGGAATGTTGCACTGGTGATGGGTGGTGTTCTTTACATGACTGAAACCCAAACACAATCATGTATGTAATTAAGGTGTTTAAATAAATTAAAAAAATAAAAAAAATAAAATGCATTAAAAAAAAGAAAAAAAAGGTAATTGAAACATCACAACAATACAGAAAGAAATATCAAATTAAATATCCAGTGAGCACTACAGCAATAAAGACAAGCACCACTCAATAGTTTCGGTTCTGAAATTAAATCATGCTGACGTGCAAAAAGAAAGAGAAAGATAAGATAAGATAAAATAAAATAAAATAAAATAATATTGGAGACATCAACTTCAATCTCTACACCAAAATAAAGATGTCAAAAAAATCAATCAATCGATAAATAAATATGTGGAAAAATAATTGTTTTGTGCCTTTATTTTTCCTTTTCTTTTCCCCCCTGCATAGGCACAGTAACTATTGGGGAAATTGTAGAGGGAATTCCCTTGGCCTAGGAGATACAGGGTTTCTCCACCCCTCAAGTATACTGTCATGGGATTAACTATAGACCTCTTGCATGATCATTTACTCTCCTCTTGGTGCTTTTGTGGTGTATGGAAGACTTCTGCTTCATCTTGGATGGTAACATCAGACCTCTGAATCTAGAGATCTTGGTGACTATGCAGCTCAAGTAATGGAACTTATGATGAAGTCTTTCTTTGTGGTTCTAGCAGTTATGCTTCTTCAGTGTCGTTTTAATCCATTTTCTGTAGTTGGTGGTCTTGGTCATTATGTTGCTCCTAGGATGGAGCCTGGGATAAGGTCTTTCGTTATGTTTCCAGAAGACCAGTTCAGTTGCAGTTGTCTCAGTCAGACCTCTGGAATTGGAGATCTTGTTCGTTGAACAAATCGTAAATCAAAAGCTAGGCTAGAGCTTTTTGTTGCTGTTGTTGTTGTTGTTGGTCCCTGGATGCATACTGTCTAGTCCTGGTTGTAACAACCAGTCATCTGTATATAGCAATCTTTTCTTTTGCACAGATCAAAGGGTGATATGTTTTCTGATTTTGTCTTATTTTTAGCTGATGAGGAAGGACAACTTGCTCTTAGATCAAGCTGTTCCCATTTCCTCATTGTCAGGTTATCAATTTAGAACTGGCGCATGGTGGCATCAGAGCAGCATGGTGAATGCCCTGGAGGGGGTTTGGCTCCTGGAGCTGTGGTGGGGAACTCTGTCGTTTCTATGTCTGGGATCCAGGAGTCAAAGCTGGACAGCCTATGTCTAGTTCCCTGGAGCCTAAGTTGTTTTCACATGACATATGTTCAGGGTGGGGATGTCCCTGTGTTATAAACAAGTATGAGTTCTTATCCCTAGTAGATAAGAGCTTATTTTACATGTACAATTTCCCCTTTGTTTAATATGTCTTTGCAGGAGGAAGTGGTGCTATATTATATTGCTGGTGGATTTGGGGTTGGAGAGAAAAGAAAACAGACACCTGATAAAAACTATGAATATATATGCTCACACATATCTAAAGGAATAAAAGTTTCTTTAAAAAAAAGATTAAATAAAAGATGTAATTATAAAAAGAAAGAAATAGATCCAAAACGTCTGAAACTCATATGGAGCAATAAATCTTCACAAATAGCCAAAGCAATGCTTAGAAAAAAAGCATCTTCAAATTGTACTACAAATCAGTAGTAAAACATTGTTAAAACAGCATGGTATTGTAATAAAGACAGAATCCAGATAATTACAATATATTTCAATATCCTGAGACTAACCCTAAAGTATAATATCAGTTAATTTTTGATCTTTAATGAAAGAGCAAGAAATATGAAATGGAGCAAGGCAAGCCTTAGAACAAGTGCTGTTTAAAAATTTTGCAAAAAATTAACTCAAACCTCCTATTAATGCTATGTACAAAAGTCAAATCAAAATGGATTAAAGTCGGGCCGGGAAGGTGGCGCTGGAGATAAGGTGTCTGCCTTGTAAGCGCTACCAAGGAACGGACTGCGGTTCGATCCCCCGGCGTCCCATATGGTCCCCCCAAGCCAGGGGCGATTTCTGAGCACATAGCCAGGAGTAACCCCTGAGCGTCAAACGGGTGTGGCCCAAAAACCAAAAAAAAAAAAAAAAAAAAAAAAATGGATTAAAGTCCTTCCTTGATATCAGACATGAAATTATAACTTACATGCATCAAGCAATGTATATACAAAGCTTTTTCAGAGATATCCACCAATTAATTTCAAATTATTCAGGTTATTGTCATAAAATTTTATATTCCAACTATGAAATAACATAGATAAGAAACAAGCATAGGATATAAGGTGTATAGTGGAACACAATGGCAGAACACTTATTGACATAGAAGCTAAAGGCATCTTAAAGGATGAAACATCACTGACCAAGCAAATGGAAGCAAAGATAAATGGACTACATTAACTAAGATGCCTCTGCACCTCTAAGAAAATGGTCACCAGGACTGCCCACGGAGTGAGATGCTATTCATCCATTATTATAAGGGCTTACTATCTAAGTTATATAATGCATTAATAGAACCTAACAAGATAAAATATCTAACCCTATTAAAAACTGAGGAGAAGAAATGAACAGAAACTTCCTCAAAGAATAAATACAGGTTGCCAAAAAATACTTGAAATGCTCCAAATTATTAAGCCTTAGGAAGATGCAAATAAAAAACAACTATAAAGTATCATTTCACACCACAGTGACTGGCATACCTCAAAGCCAACAAGAACAACAAGTTAGGGTGTGAATACATGGAGGAAAGGAACTATTATTGACTGCTGGCAGAAATGTCAACTGGTCCAGACTTTTTTGGAAAATAATATGAACATTACTCAAAACCTATAAACTGAGATCTTATATAAATCAGCAATACTGCTCCTAGGAATATATTCTAGGGGCCCAAAAACACAACGCAGAAAAGCCCTCTGTATTTCGATGTTCATTGAAATATTTTTCATAATAAAAAAAATCTGAAATAAACCAAAGTGCCCAAGAACAGATGAGTGAATAAATAAAACCAATGTTACATTTATAAAATGCAATAATATAAAGCTGTTAAAAAATAAGTCATGAAATTTTTATACACATGGACAGAATTTTCTGAGTGAAATGAGTTCAGAGGGAGAGGGATAGACATAGAACGATCACACATTTATGTAATATAAAAAGATAATATAATATTAATGCCCAAAATAAATAGAGACAAGGACTAGGAGGACTGGTCTCTGATAGGAAGCTTGCTATAAATAGTGGAAAAGTGCAGTTAGAGCAGAGAAGGAACCACTATGATAATGATGCTTGGAAATGATCACTTTGGGCAAGAACTGTGTGCTGAAATGAGATAAAGTGATATGCAAGGTGCCCCTTTATTAACTACTGCAAACCACAGTGTCTAAATAAATAAAAAAAAACATTGAAAAAGATTAAATGAGAAAGAAAGAAAATATCTACCATTGAGGCAGACTGGGAAGAGAGCTGGGGAGAGGAATGGAGAGAAACTGGGGACATTGGTGTTGGGAAATATGCATTGTTAAAAGGGATAGTTGTTGATATTTTTGACTGCAACTCGATCATGAACAACCTTGTAACTGTGTATCTCACAGTGATTCAGTTAAAAAAAAACTATAAAAATCAAGCTTTTATTCTTTTCAAGTTGAACAAAGGATTTTATTTTATTTGTTTCACTTAAGTAGTAGCTGATAAATATCTTAGCTGCATCTTTCAACTACATTACATCATATTCAAATAATTTCTTTTTTTATATAAATATTTAAGCACCATGATTACAAGCATGATTATAGTTGGGTTTCAGTCATAAACAGAATGCTTTTAAAGTCAATAAGCTTATCTCCCTTCTTAAGCTGTTAGCCAACTCCTTTTTACCAAAGTCATTCTTTATGAGATTAGGCAATGCTGAATGACCAATTTTTCTTTTTTAATTCATGTTTCTTTTATTTTTTCTTTTTTTATTAACTATTACCACCTTCTTTTTTCTCTTTCCCTTTTCCTAATTTTTGAAAATTGATTTAATTGACTTCATTGAGTGTCCATTATATATTCAAAATATTTGATTACAGGGAGACAGATATTTAAACCAAGATTGAATTGTGAGGGGTTGGGGCGATAGTATCCTGGATAGGGTACATGTCCTTTATGCAGCCAACCTGGATTTTATATCCAGCACCCTAAATAGTCCTCTCAGTCCCATTGGAGTGATACCTGAACACAACCAGGAGTAAGACCTGAGTCCCATCAGGTCTGGACCTCAAACAAATTAAAAAGTTGGTGTGACTTCACTGTGTCAGAAGCACACAGAGGAGACAGAAAGAATGAGCTTATTTATTTTAAAAATGGGTGAGATATTTCAAAAAATTTTATAGAAGGAATTGTTGAGTTGTTGAATGAGTTTTATCTGTTTTAACCTCTAACAAACACAGACAATTTCAAGGCTCTTCATTCATTTTTCAACACTTCTCTTATTTTTGTATTCATATATTATATATTATGCTAGGCACCAGAAAGTACATAAGATTAAAAAAGTTGATGACATTATGTCCACATGTGGTCAAAGCACTTGTAGAGCAAGCAGCTGAATAGAAAGACAGAATGAGATTTTCCCATGGTAATATACATCTATAAGAGAAGGGCTGTGAGGGGGTGAGAGTGGTGGCTCAGCAGTAAGGCATTTGACTTGCACTCGGCTGACCTAGGACAGACCATGGTTAGATCCCTGGCATCCTGTATGGTCCCCCAAGCCAGGAGTGATTTCTGAGGACATAGCCAGGAGTAACCCCTGAGCATCACTGGGTGTGGCTGAAAAATAAAAAAGAAAGGAAGAAAGAGAGAAGAGGTGTGTATATGCCCATGAGTGACTCAGGTACTGCCATGCATGTCCATTTTAAGTGATCTTTTATACACATATATATAAACATATATTTATATATATATAAATATATGTACATACATATATGTACATACATATAATACATATATATTTATATATAAATATATATACTTTATTCAGATAAAACACATCACATAGTCGATATAGTTGACCACAATATGTTTACAGATAAGTTAGAGCAAAGTTATTTAAAACAGAAAAATAAAGTGAAGAATTTTTTTGTTTTGTTTTGTTTATGGGCCTGGGGATGCTCAGGGGTTACTTCTGGTTATATGCTCAGTAATAGCTCCTGGCTTGGGGGACCATATGGGATGCTGGGGATCGAACCCAAATTCATCCTGAGTCAGCTGTGTGCAAGGCAAATACGCTACAGCTGCACTAAAGCTCCGGCCCCAGAAATATTTTAATAAAAGAAAATGAAAGTGTTGTAGCAAGCACATTTGTGAAAAAATATTCTATTAATGAAGTTATTAATACAATGGCAGAGAGTTTCATAAGCTCTTGTTTATAGCTATCCATTTAGTTAAATTTTGTGTTCCCAAATATGAAAGAATGGGGGTCAGGGTCCAAGCAGTCTGAAGTGCAGATTAAATGGAGATTAAAGTGGAGATTAACATAAAAGACAGAACTAAATATCCTAGCCAATGTCAATAACAGTGGATTCAAAGGACCCAAACTTTAACAATCTAAACTTTAAAGGGGCCTGTTATACTGGCAGGCTGGGGGTCAAAGGGTGGTGGTTGGGATTCACTCTGATAATATGATGAAAAGAGGTCAACACTGGTGGTGAGATTGGCCCTGATTCATTGTATGTCTGAAACCCAACTGCTAAGGACTTTGTAAATGACAACGGTTTCAATAAGATAAACTAACTCAGTGTAGAAATACATATTAATTATTGAGTCCTGGATGGTTGTGGTTGATAGTGAAATAGATGGTTAGGCCTTTCTCTGCCAGCCTGGGCCAGGGCGCCTGCAACCACTTCCTGTCAGCGGGTCTGTGTGTTCAGGGTGGTGGTAAGGAAATGATCCACAGGCAGTCAGGTTTCAGGAGACATGAAGCCTTATTACTAATAAGACCTTAGCCATTATGTGTGGCTTATGCTAACCTTTTAAGCAGGCTCTCTTCAGCTGCCCTGCCATCTCAACCTGTTTCTTCTTCCTCCATCCTGCTTCTAGCTGCCTCTCACTTCTATTTTACACCCCTGAGGCAATTCTTTTGTTACCTTCCAAAGACCTCTCCCAGAAATGGGCGTGTCTTACCATCAGGTAAGGTTACACTGGAAGATTGGGGATGGGGTGACATCCAGGACAGATAGCTAGTAAACGTCTTATTTTGAAATTATATTTTATTAAAAAAAATGGTGTCCTATAAGGATACAGCACCAAACAAATAAAGTTGTAGAAAAATTCAAAGCACTATTAGTGATACTGCAGTTTTTATTTGTTTGTTTTGGTTTTTGGGTCACACCCAGCAGAGCTCAGGGATTAGTCCTGGCTCTTCACTCAGACATAACTCCTGGCAGGCTTGGGGACCATATGTGATGCCTGGATTCGAACCACCATCAGTCCTGGGTCAGCTTCATGAGAGGCAAACATCCTACCACTGTGCTATCTCTCTGGCTGATGTTAGGGGCATTTTCTCAGCTACCAGGCTTCCCAGTAAAAGGAGGATGAGTGAGGCAGTGAGGGTGGGAGGTGCTGCCACTTGATCCAACAAGTCTTGGTGATATCAACCCAAATAGCAGAATATCAGAAGTTTGGTCAGATTGGTGTCCTCAAAGAAAATCATAAAGGGTGATGAGGGAGGGTTACAGGCAAAACAGTGATTCTGGATGATGGATGCAATAGGAATGGCATTGGCAGGGTGAAGGCTTGGCCTGTACTCTTCTCCTGACATTGCCAGCTTTCTACTGCATGGTCAGTATCCATGATTTTTCATGGTTTGGTTTATATCTATTTTGAGAAAAGAGTGAATCTATAGAGGTGACCCAGAACAAACATGGCTAATTTTAAGTGATATTTAAGCAACCATAATTACAAAAGAATTCATATCTATATGTCTTAAAGGATATGCTGTAGTATACTACTCTTCATAGCTATTACTTTAGAAATAACAGGTACTCAGCTGCTGACACCAAAGCAACAAAAGCACAGGAAATAAAGATCAGTGGGAACAGGCAACCCCCCCCCCCAACCTCATGGAACCTTAGCTCAGCAAGGATGGGGTGCAGGGACCCCTGAGTCACCTCTTACATTTAGTGCATGCAAAACAGCCCTCTTCCTTTTGCCTCTGGACCTCCCAGCTGTCAACACCAAAGCCCTATGCCTGCACAGGAAAGAAAGCCCATAGTCCTACTGTCCCACAAACCTTGCAGACACTTCAGTTTATACCAGATGATTCTAAAGAGATTGGTCCTGTTTTCTTTCCTTAGAAAATAAACAGCCCCCAAACCAGAAGAATAACCCAACAAACTAGTTTGGAACATCACTATCATATTTGGGTAACCTTGCTTACCTAAAATATATAACTCCCCAAGCATATATACCTTCAACCACCTCTTATAACTCATATAACACAGACCACTTTTTTTTAAACACCCTAAAACTCCAATACTCCAACTTAGCCATGGAAAGAACAATGGGGAAACTAAGGAAGACACTAGCAGTTATGAATATGAAAATAAATCTTAGCAAATTTATAAGTTCTCCAAAGTGCATGAACCTTTTAGATGAAGACCTCAAATCAGCATTTAATGTCTTAGCAATGGAATTCAAGGAATCACTAGCCAAAGAAGTTAAGAGATTTATAGATGAATAATTCAAACAACTCAAAAAAGAACTCTATCAGAAAAATGAGAGAATCCACACAAATGGAACTAAGGGAAATGAGAAACATGCTAGCAAGCTATAGTAGCAGTATTGCACACATAGAGAATCACATGGATGAACATGAAGACAAAATGCAAGCCAGCAACAACAAAGAAGTCAATAAGAAAATGATAGACAAAATATTGGAAGAAAATGTAAGGTGCTTAATGAACAGCGACAAAAGAAATATTCTATGACTTATAGAAATGCCAGAAGAGTAGAGAATCAGAAAGGAGAAGAACAAGTAGTGAGAAAATAGGAGAATTTTTCCACTCTCTGGAAAAAGACTGCTGTACAAATCCAAGAGGCAAAAAGAGTACCAAACAAAATAGACCCTAACAAATCAATACCAAAACATATATTAATCTTAATGGCAAACTAAATAAATAAATAAATAAAAACAAAGAGAGGGATGAATTTTTCAAAGCTATAAGGGAGAAAAATTCCTCAATTATAAAGAAAGGAACAGTTCTGATGCCAACTCCAAAACAACAACCAAGCCAGCCATCAGTTCTGCCAAAAGTCCTTCTCCCCTCTCCCACAAGCTCTTTATTCTTTCCTTAATCGCCACCACCTGGGAAATCCAGGTGGGACAACAGGCTAAAACAATCCTATGAAAATACACTACATAAGCGAGGGTTAAAAACATTCTCAGGCAAAAAAAAAACTCACAATATTTGAGCTAACCAAAACAACCCTAAATAAACTACCAACACCTATGTGACAACAACAACAACCCTATACAATATAACAGCACAACAACCCTCTCTACCAATAATGTCCTTAAATGCCAATGGATTAAACCCTCTCATTAAAATGCTCAGAGTAGAGGCTTGGATCAGAAAACAAAACCCAGATATCTGCTGCCCACAGGAAACACGTTAAAAAGTTCAGGACAGACACAGGCTTATAACAGAAGAATGGAAATCAATTTTACATGTCCTATAAAAAATGCTGAAACAGCCATATTTCTATCAGACCAAATTGCATTCAACCTCAAGAATGTACACAGAGACAAAGATGGGCTCTACTTATTGATCAGGGGATCATTAGACCAGGAAGTTCTAACTCTGATTAACATTTATGCACCAAATGTAAAGCCAGCAAAATATGTAAGGCTTTTGCTCTCAAAACTAAAAAAATACATGGATGGAAATTTGATAGCAGTGGGAGATTGCAATACTCCACTCTCACCATTAGATAGATCCACTAGGCAGAACACTAGCAAATATATAAAAGCCCTACACGAGAAACTAGAAGAACTAGGACTAATAGAATTATCAGGATCCTCCATCCTCAGAAAAGGGAATATACATTCTTCTCAAATGTACATGGAACCTTCTCTAGGATAGGCCACACTTTAGGACACAAATCTAACCAACATAAAATCACAAATATAAGAATTATACCAAGCATCCTTTCAGACCATAATGCAACAGAGATCAAAATTGACTGTAAAAAGAAGTTACAGAGAAAATATAACATCTGGAGACTAAACAACATGCTGCTCAACAACAGATGGATCAAATAGGAAATAAGGAAAAAAATAAAAAGATTCCTTGAAAAGAAACAATTGCCAAAATTTATGGGACACATCAAAAGCAGTAATTAGGGGGAAATTCATAGCAATACAGGTCTACATTGGGAAAAAAGAAAATGACAAAATCAAGGTCAGTCTCTTTAACAAATGTTGTTGAAACAACTGGATAACCACATGTAAGAAATTAAAGATTGATCCATACCTCACATATTACAAAAAACTCAACGCAAAATGGAAAGACTTTGAAACGAGACCTGTCACTATAAACGTTCATTGAGGAAAACATAGGTAGAATACTCCAGAAATTATACCTCGAAAAAGTCTTTGATGATAGGTTGCCAATGCCAAGAGCTATATCATCATCTAAATAAATGGGACTACATTAAACTAAAAAGTTTCCATATGGCAAAAGAAACATGGGCTAAAACTAGAGGACAGCTAACTGAATAGGGAAAAAATTGTCACTCAACACATCAGCTGAAGGGTTGATATCTATGATATACAAAGTACTAACAAAGGTAAGCTGCACAAAACCTTAAAAGAAAACCTTCAAAAAAAATAAGAAATGAACAGACATTTTAGTTAGAAGACTGACTTTCTATGGTGACTGAGCAGAACTTTTCCAGGGGCCATAAAAACTTTTCCAGGGGTTTGACAACTAAGATGCCTGGAGCCTGTAGTCAGTCTCATGACAGTATGCTTCAAGGGTGGAGATACCCTGTATGTCTTAGGCGAAGGGAGTTGACTTTCTAATTTCACCAATATTTACTACCCTTATGCAACAAAACAAAACAAATGCCGCTTCTGACACCCCTTTTCTTTTCTTTATTTTTCTTCTTTTAATTTTATTTATAGGTTCTAGATAGAAGATCCTGCCATTTTTACAGAACCATAGAATGTGAATCATCTTGTTCTACCTCATATTTCTATGTCTTCCTACAAATTGAGAAAATAAAAAAAGTGGATGAGAGCCAGGTGCCAAGCTGTCTCAGGAGCATTGAGTGGACATAAAAAATGGTCAGACCTCGGGGCCTACGGGATAGCGTAGTGTTAGGGCATTCACCTTGCACTCATGCAGCTGACCCAGGATGGACCATGGTTCGATCCCTGGCATCCCATACGGTCCTCCAAGCCAGAGGCGATTTCTGAGAGGATAGCCAGGAGTAACCCCTGAGCATCACCGGGTGTGCCCTCCCTACCAAAAAAAAGGTCATACCTAAAAGCCCAAACCAAAGTTAATGACAATAGAATCAAGAGACCCAAGTTATACACAAAAATGGACCTGTTACACTAGCAGTCCAGGGGACCAAGGGTGCAATTATGGGAGGCATACTGGGAACTGTATGGACAGGGTGGTGGAAATTCCTTAATTCACTGTCACTATGTTCCTGAAATACAATTGTGAAAGACTTGTCATTCACATTGGTCTCAATAAAAAAATTAAAAAATTACAAGAGGAGACATCTAAAAATAAACATTCTTGCAATAATAACTTTCAGACACAAAAGAGAAAAGAGCTGGAAGTTCCAGCTCACCTCAGGAAGCTCATCACAAAGTGATGAGTTTAGTTGGATAAATAACTACATTTTGAACTGTCCTAATAATGAGAATGTATGAGGGAAATTGAGAACCTGTTTAGAGTACAGGCGGGGGTCGGGTGGGGAGGAGGGAGACTTGGGACATTGGTGATGGGAATGTTGCACTGGTGATGGGTGGTGTTAAGAAAAAAAATATATTGTTATTAAAAAAAAAACAAAAAAAAAACTTAGTTTTATTCTATTATTTCTCCACAATTAACACATACGGCTATTGAGCCTGAAGGCCTAAGTGTCTGCTAAGCCTGTTGTTATATGAGAGAGCATGATCAGTGTATTTATTTGTGGAAATAACTACAGCCAAAATAACTTTCCTTAGTACACTGAGCAGATGCTTTTCGATAAACATCACTTTGAGTACAACTCAAGTACCCATCCTCACCTGTACCAGAGAACAGGGAGATAAAGAGAACTTTTAACAGAAAAGTTACTTGATGTGACTCTAATAAGTTATCGATGTGAATAAATAGGAGGCTTTGAAAATTGATGTTCAAAAGAATGTCATAAATCAAAAAATCCTTGGCTATGAAAAGTTGTCAGGAAGAAATATATAATACAATTCATTTTTATTCATTTTAAAAAGATGGGACAAGCAGCAATTTATAGAAGCCCAGAATATTATTTTGCTTGTCTGCTGCATCTGGATCTATTCAGCTGCTCATATTATTGTTCAGTAATTCTTGGAGAAGAGCCAAGAGAACCTGCAATAACAACAATACCATATTTGTTTTGAAATTGAAAATGGAAATGATACTATCAAAACTGAGCTTCAGAAATACAATTTATCACGGAGAAATTATACAGGTATCACTCTCATTAATAGAATGCTCTTGAAGGCTAAAGATTTTAATTAGCATTTAATTAGTTAATGTATAAATGGTTATTTAAATAAAATTTCAGATAGTAATGTTTGTATACTGTTTTGATGCTAATTTTATACTTAAGTTTAGATTTTATAATGTTCATCCTGTTTTATTCTTCCAATTTTTTATTGTCCACATTGTAATAGCCAATATTCAGTAAGATTTTTTGTATTAGAGTACCTATACTGATCTCTGTCACCATTGTTATGTGAATCAAGAGAAAAATAATAAGAACTTTGTCTAGTTGTTAGGAATTCTAAACTCCAGGTCCTGTTCCATCCCTAATAAACTCTGTGACCTTGGGTAAGTCATATAATTTTATTAATCTGTAGTCTTCTCATCTATGAAATGAAGTTGGACCATATGATTTTAAAAGTCCCTTCAATTTCTGAAATTATATTGTACTGTCAGCTCTCATTTTTACTAATTTGGAAGAGCAATGAGCTGTTGCTATGACACAGAAGATTAACTATTCACTGTGTGTACCTAATTGGCCTGGGAAGTGACAGAAACTAGGGTAAGAGGATGTAACTCAGTGAGCTCAAAATGGGCACAGGCTGACAGTACTCAATAATTTGCATGTTTTTCTGTTGTCCATTAGCTCCACACTCCAGATGTTATTGACTATTCTTAGGCTCAGTCTACCTATGACCTTGAACTCTAATCACCATCTGTCTCTATCTTATACATTAACACTGTGAGGCTACCTGAAGACTCTTATCAAATATATGCAAATTCTAGCATTAAATTGTGAAAACATATTTGTTTTTATGAATAAATACATTTTCTTAAGCTTATTATTAATTTATTTATTTACTTTTGGTTTTTTGGCCACACCTGGTGACCTTCAGGGGTTACTCCTGGCTATGTGCTCAGAAATAGCTCCTGGCTTGGGGGACCATATGGGACGCTGGGAAAACAAACTGCATTCCATCCTAGGCTAGCGCCACTTGTTCTGAACCCATATTTTGTCTATTTTACAAAAGAGAATTTAACCTTAAAGTTAGTGCTATTCATATTTCTGTCAGTCTGGATAAAACTCTAGGGCTACATTTCAAGGCAATGTTTTTAAAAACTGAAAACAAACTGAAAACAGATTATAAAAAGTTAACAATATTTGAATTAAAGTACAGCTTCATCTCTACATTCCAGGTTCAGACCACTATAAATAAATATAGAAAATAATGGCTGCTTATAACTTCCCAGGTAACCTGGTTCTGGCTAGTACATAAACTCTGGAATTCTCAGAAAGAGGAGGTTTAATTTCTCCTTTCTCCATGAATTACAGTAAACTCAATACCACCTCAAAAATCCTCTGACAGAAATATTTCAGCTCTACAACTGAAATAAATTATGAGCAGCTAAATTTGCTCAGGTGAGATTGAACTGTAGAGCTGAAAACTCTAGAACTTTTTTTTTCTTGAAATAGGATTGGGTCAAGTTCCCCCACACCAACCCACCACTGGAAAACTTAGCTGTCCTGCCCACAGCTGCCATATTCACAGGAGAAAAACAGTGCAGCTCTTTCACCTAATCCAGGCTGATCAATACCTCTGTGGTAATCTTAGGGGAGAGAGGTAGAGCTCCCTTTCTTCATGAACTATAGCAGCCCATTGCCACTCCACATACCCTCCAACAGAAATAATTCAACTCCATGACTTAATCTCATCAAACTTCCTAGTCTGAAACCAAACTGTTTCAGATCTATAAACACTGTATGAAATGGCTGAGGTGTCATGTGACACTTCAATATTTTTATAGTAGTGTCAGCCTAGTAAAATCACAGGAAATCTGATGAGAAAGTTACATGGAAATCTACCAAATTCAGTGAGTCTAAACAGTAACTCAACAGGCTTATCTAACAACAATTCTGTAAAGACCAGTACACCATGGAGTAATATAACAACAATTTAAAATACTTTAAAATTGACCCTTGGGGCCGGAGAGATAGCATGGAGTTAGGGTGTTTGTCTTGCATGCAGAAGGAACGTAGTTTGAATCCTGGCATTCCATATGGTCCCCGAAGCCTGCCAAGAGCAATTTTTGAGCATAGAGCCAGGAGCAACCCCTGAGTGCCGCCGGGTGTGATCCAAAAAAAAAAAAAATTGACCCTTGTTTATCTTTGTTTGTTTTTTGGGGGCCATACCTGGTGGTGCTCAGGGGTTACACTTGTCTCTGCACTCAGAAATAAATCCTGACAGGCCAGGGGACTATATGGGATGGTGGGAATCAAACCCTGGATGGCTACTTTCAGGATAACTCCCCACCAGCTGTGCTATCATTCTGACCCTGATCTAAATTCTGATAATTCCATTTGTTTGTGTGTTGTAACAAGCACTATGAAGTAAAGTTATTTGTGCTTCTATGAAAATAGGTTATGGTGGTGGGTGGGAAATTGAGGATACTGGTAAAAGGAAGATAATACTGGTAGTGGGATTTATGTTTGAACATTTATTGCCTTTAATGATGTATTATGAACAACTTGGTAAATAATGGCATTATAATAAAAATTATAAAATAAAAATACCACTATTAATATAATTCTTCATATAAACTTCCTGAACTTAAAATAGCTTTATTTCATTAATGTAACCTATGTGCAGTGAGTGATCTGGATTGATCTATAAATTAATGCCTATTTATATTCCCTTAGAAATGTCAATTTCTTGGTTAGGGTTGAGTGTAATAAATAACTACCCACCAGATCTTGCATGGTTCTTTACATCAAGTTGGTGCTTCAGTAATATTTATCCAATAAATGCATAAGTAAGCAGCCCTGAACTGCTCAGAAGAGAGTTCACTCTTATGAAAACTTTGAGTATAGTTTTATAGGCTCATTGGTCATATAGATTAGCCTGAAGTTTGGAAGAACTGAAGGGAAAAGTCTGTGCGCCGATCAATTTCTGAGTCAACCTGACATTTGATTTGGTATTCAGTAAGCAATTGTATCATGTAAACCATTGAGGCAATGACTCGGTGAAAAAAAAAACCAATATGCTGAAAAATATTAGGTAGACCTCATGGTTCTTTGTATTTCTTTTAAAAGAAATTGACACAAGGCCAAGAAGACATTCCTGTAGTGTTTACTAAACTGTTGACTGGATCTTTAATAAAGGACAAGAAATGTATTTTATTACCGTTTAGATTATAACAATGTTAGTGTTTATGACTTTGCATAAACTTAGGTCCTTCATTCATACTACAAAAGTACCAATAGTATTCATTCCTGCTCTTATGTCCCTTCCAAGGCCTCTTCATCCAGATCCCTTTCTGCATCTGTTCAGTAACTTCCATAAACATAGTTTAAAATTTTTTGGTGTTGGATAAAATCTGGCTTATTCCTGTCTTTGTACTTAGGGATTGCTCCTGGTGGGGCTTAGGGAACCATATAAAATGTCAGCAATTGAGCCCCTTTACCTATCTCTCCAACTTCTGAAAAGACAGTTTTTGAAGAGACAAAAGTGAAAAAGTATATTAGCAAGTAGAAATGAGTATCTAAGAAAAAAGGAGGGCACTGGAGTTGGACAAAATATACTTTCACATATGTCATGTGTCTTAGTGACATGCTAAATTACCCCTGACAGGTGACTCTTTGGGATTTATACTGGTTTCCAGCTTAACAAGAGTTCCTCTGCTCTGGTTGTACTCTTCAGAGTTCTCTTTATGGAAAACATCCTACTTCTGCATTTCTAGCAGCTTAGACCTATCAGGTCCTTTCTCTCTTTTTCTAAATTTTTTTTTTATTAACTGAGGTCTATGATTTACAATACCATTAATGATAATTTTCCATGTACATAATTTCTTCCCTCTGTCCCCCCCTTTTTTGTTTTGAGGCCATACCTGGCAGCACTCAGAAATTTCTGCTCGCTCTGCACTCAGGATTTACTCAGGTGGTGCTCTGGAGAACATACGTGATGCCAAGGAACAAATCCAGGTTGGCTTCATGCAAAGAAAACGCCCTACCAACTGTTCTATCTCCCTGGAACATCTTTGCCTCCCTATTTGACCTTAAAGATTAACAGAACTCCATGTGGAGACAGGGCTGGGATTCTATCTCAGGAATAATTCAGGGCTTTTACATTTGCTTGACTAAACAGAGGCATCCTCTCTGGTAATGGTAATGATAATACTGTAAGTTTTTTCATAGGTCTCCAGCAGATTGTGAGATCTATTTTTAGCATCAAATTGCTTGGGCCAGTCTATCAAAAATAAATCTGAATATGTATTTATGCTTCTTTGTATATTTATCTCTTTTCCCCACTGCCAGCAGTCTACAGATGGGAATTGGGCCCTTTTACTCAGGGTCTTTAATCTGGAAATATTTTTGACTTTTGAATATTGCAAGGGATTATATGCTGACTAGAGCCTGATTTTAGTGTTGCTTGTGGGGGTAATGGAAGATTAATAGGGTACATCAGTGGCCACTGGGTAGGAGTGGGGATAGAAAAGCTGTGTGGCTTGAGGTGTATATGGAGTTAATTATGGTCTAAATGAAACAATAAAAAGAGGTTATTAGGTGGGGTGGTATTTAATAGTGATTCTCAGAGTTGGACTCTCCTAAACATACTGGAATAATCCTGAACCAATTTAAGAAACAGCAGGCAAGAGAAAATACAGGAGTATTTTCTGTTTTGGCAGCACATGAGGTCATAGCTCTCAGTCATAGATCACTTTTGATTGCAGAGCCAGGAAGAGGCTGTCAACATGTAAAGGTGTGTACTAAACTTCATCACCCTCCTCACAATTCTATAACATCAGAGACACTAGATTATTTTCCTCAGAGATGAATCTGATGTCATTGCCAGCATTGTAATCTGGTCTTCAACAATTCATTAGTGCATAAGGAAGACATTAG
Organism: Suncus etruscus; assembly: GCF_024139225.1. Taxonomy (NCBI): domain Eukaryota; kingdom Metazoa; phylum Chordata; class Mammalia; order Eulipotyphla; family Soricidae; genus Suncus; species Suncus etruscus. The sequence continues at coordinate 63,538,076 of NC_064849.1, read as the reverse complement.
AAATGTAAAAGTTCTCCGTGTGATTCAAATAAGAAGCAAAGTTTGAGAACCTTTCTCTGCCTTTGAGCATTTGACGAGGGGACAGCAGAGTCAGGCCCGAGTCTCTGTAGTCCTGACTTCTTTCCGCTAATAAATTACAATATTCTGGTGATGTGGAGTTTGGGAGCATTGGAGTTAGGAGCAGCCTGGGAATTCTGGAAGGAGAAACATCTGTTAGTTCATGTATGGGGTGGGGGTGCAGGCCAGGTGCTCAGTCTACATGTGTTATAAAAAGAATTCCTACCATTACCAAAAAGGTTCTTACCATCTTCACTTCTCTCCCAGAGCTTACTTTACAGTCACAGGGACTCTGCAAAGATTCGATGACCTAGTACTGACCTTGTCTATACAGTGCAGTGCCAATTGACCTCAGAAAGGGTGAGTGAATTGCAAATGTGCTGCAAAATTTCAAGTCCAACACATTCTAAGAGTATGGATGGTAGACACTGGTCTGCAAAGGTGGCTCAATCTTATGTCAGGGTCCAAGACTAGAGTATATGTGATTTTAATGTATATCCTCATCCTCAGGGAGAGTTGTTTCTGTAGAGCCTACCTGTGTAGGTATCTGCAGTTCATCTGAGTAAACCACTATAGTCTACTCTATAGCTGTTCCTTTAAAGAACAGTGCACATATGTAAAAATATTGCTGTGGTTATAGCAGAAAATCCAGTAATTCCTGTTGCTGTTAACTACACGAGGACCTAAAGGATGTTGAGTTTCTTAAGTATTGAATAATATACTCTGAAGATGTTTTCCAATTTAAAATCTTTGCACTTATCTGTAGGTCTTTGAATCTTTGTTGAACAAATGAGATGAGACTGAATTTGGCTGCTTACTCTGTTAAGTCTATATGCAAGGTTCTCAGTGTTTTGGTGAAGTATAGTACGTAAGATGGATTGATGTATTTAACTCAAATGATGGCTCAGGGATTGGTTCAGTTTACTAGAAAATGAAATAGCTTGTTTTCTAATGGAAATGAAGAAAACAATTCATGGCAACTAGTGTTACATTTTCCCTTATGCATTTACATTGCTTCTTTAGCACATTACAGGAGCAACTAGATATGTTTTTTTTTTTCTTTGCATTTGGAGCTATTTAATAAAATAACTACTTATAAGATATTTTTGTAGTAAATTTACACTTAAAGATTTAATCAATATGATAAAATGAATTCTCATTAGATAAGATTCTGATAACCAGGCTTTTTCTCAAATGTCCATATATAATTCTCTTCCAGTTTCTGTGGTTATTTTATAATTCTTCATAGTAGAATGATGCAGGCTGAACTAAATAATATGCAGCACATTACTGAAAATTTTAATGTTTATTGCTTGATTATAATCAGCATTTCCTTTCATCAAAATATAAAAGACTGACAAAGCTTATTAATTAATTTTTGTTGAGAGTTTGATGATTGTTAGTTTTTAAAGAAAAGCAAAAAAAATCAAGCATTTGATTAGATCCTTTAACTTAAAAGTAGTAAAAGCTTTTGAGTTGATTTATTTGGGTTGTTAATTTCACATAATTTCAGAATATTTACTTTAAGGACTTTGAGTGACAATGTAGTTCAGTCTTTAAGGAATACTATAATTTTTACATATTACCATGTCCATAAATTATCTATGGCATAAACTTTTTATGTTATGTTTACTAAGGTAAATACTAATGTATTTACTTGTTCATTTATTTTTTTCATAATTGGTAAATAAGGCAATAAATTGGATTCAAGTTAAAATCCTGTTTTATCTCTTTATTGGTGAACAGTAATATGCTATAAATTTACTTTCCTCAATTTTATCATCTTCCTATAAAAATTAAAAAAGGCTAGTCTGCTTTGTTGCTATAATGATTATAAACTCATAACAATCAAATGATAAAACATTTGTGGAAAATGTTATAGAATAGTACACATAAATTACTCAAATTTTAACTACTTTTAGATCAAGTTGTTGCTGTTTCCTCATCATCAGGATATTGTATCAACCTGGCACAAGTTGGTGCTAGAGCGGTATTAGAAATTCCTCAGGGGGAGTTTGGTTCCTGGTGCTGTTGCAGGGAACTGTATCGAATCTACATTTGGGATCTGGGTTGTGGGGTTGGACAGTCGCTGTCCAATCCTAGGGAGTCAGGTCTCATGACACATATTCAGGGTGGGAGGTGCCCCTGTATTATAAAATGTGTGGATTCTTATCCCTAATAGATAAGATCTTGTTTCTATACATAAAATTTCACCCTTTTAAGTATGCCTTTGCAAAAGGGAACAGTGCCATATTATATTGCTGGTTCATTTGGGGGTAAGAAGAGCAAGTTGCCCTATCTCATCACCTAATATAAGAAAAAAATCCCAAGACATGCAGTTTTTTGATTGTGCAAAAAACAAGATATCTAATTACAGAAGGCTGACTTTGACAACTGCGTGCAACAGGGCAGAACTATTTCTAGGGCCAAGAAGAAAGATACTAGCATAGGTTTTGGCTTAGGATTTGTACAAAAACCAATATCTCTAATTCCAGACATATTACTTTGATAACCATGACTGAGCAGAACTTCTGGAACGATAAGGAAAGACTCTACTGTAGGCTTCGTCCTAGAATCTGTGCAAAAACTAAGATCACTAATTACAGAAGAATGATTAAAACAAAAAAGATGGAACAGAACTTCTAGAACCATAAAGGAAAACTCTATCCTAGACTTTGTTCTATAACCTGTTAAAATGCCAAGATCTCTAGCTACAGAGGACTGAATTGTCATCCACAACTGAGCAAAATGTTTCCTGGCACCATATAAAGATATTGTGGTTCAATAATCAGCAAGTACAGAGCCTGCAATTGTTCCCATGACTGTATGCTTCAAGGGTGGAGAAACCCTGCATCTCTTAGGCCAAAGAAATCCCCTTTCAAATTTCCCCAATATTTATTGTGCCAATGAAAAACAAAACAAAACAGAACAAAAAAACCCGAACAACCGCAAAGCCTTGTTACACCAATCCTTCTTCCTTTTATTTCTTTTTCTCCTTTTTTCTTTTTGTGGTTGTTTTGTTGCTGATTTATTTTTGCTGCTGTTGTGCTGTTTGTCATTGCTTGAAATCTTTGTTTTGTTTTCTTCTTTTTTCCCTTTCTTCTTTTAAATTGATATTTATAGTCTCTTGACAGACTTCTCCAAGCTTTTTCTCTTCTTTTCTCTTTCCAACAGAACCACAGAGCTTGAATCATCTTGTTCTCCCTCATAAATTGAGGGAAAAAATGGATGGTACCTGAAGCAATTGGTCATATGAACATTGAGTGGAAATAGAAAATGATCAGACTTAAACACCAAACCCAAAGTCAATGACAACAGAATCAAGACCCAATTTACAACAAGATATACACAAAGGGGACCTGTTACACTAGCAGTCCAGGGAGCAAAGAGGGGAGATATGGAATGCATGCTGGGAACAGGGATAGAGAGAATACAACAATAGTACTGAGAATGGTTCTAAATCATTGTCAATATGTACCTTAAATATTACTGTGAAAGATTTGTAATTCACTTTGATCACAACAAAATTATTTAAATTTTTAACTACTTTTATAAGCATAAACAAGATGAATCTAAAATTTTGAACTAAGTCTTGGCACATAGTATATTTTAATAAATGTGAGCTAGATGTATTAAATAATATATATGTTGACTCTAGGGACCAAAAATAAGTAAAATTGACTTATTTTTTATTTTGCTTTCAAGTTCACACCTGAAGGGCTTCTGATTCTGCATTCAAATCACTCCTAATAAGGCTCAGGTGACCAGATAGAGCACTGAAAATTAAACCCACGACAGCCTCATGCTAGGCAGGCTCCCTACTCACTGTACTATTGCTCTGGCCTCTGACTGCTTTTTTTTTTTAATAATTCCCTAAGTGTTCCTTTATACATCATTTCTTGGGAAAAAGACTGAAGTAGAAGAACACAATTTAAATTCTTTCCAGGTACAGAAAACATTATACAATACCAAACAAAAAGTGGAGTAAATATTCAACATAGCCTTTCATATTTATATTAGAACTTGTTCAGAACTTGTTTCAAAGAAAGATGTGAACCCCATCTTTATTTAAATGTTCAATATCGAGTTAAGACTGAAAAAATAAAATCATATAAGGGATGGAATAAGGGACAGATAAATTGTCTTTAAAGATAAGCTTTCAAAACCAATTTCTTTTAGAAAGATGACTATCTAGAGGGGTTGACTGGAATTAATGAGCAGTCTGATTAATTAAACACTAAGTGATTTGATCCGATTAAAACTAAATGTAAAGTCTCCAGAACTAGGAAAAAAAAGGAGGTACCTGATGAAAATTTGAGAACTTTAAGTCAACTAAGAAGATGCCTTCTATACATAAAGAACAAAATACTGTGGCATTCATTATTTCAAGTAGTGCTCATAAGAAGCATCTGTGTAAATAGGTCAAAAATAATTACTAACGAGAAGCTAAATAAAAGGATAAAACAGTAGAGGAAAAGTACGTTTTTATAGAATACCCTATGAGGCCTTTGGCCTCAAAATCTGCCTTAAATAAACAGAAAGTCTAATTCACCAAGGCCATTTCATACCCGTGATATTTTCCCATGCAAGATAAGTAGCTCATTGATTACTGTACTCTGCTAACTCTGTGAACTTTTAATATAACTTGGAAAATATAGATAGTAGAAAAATCACACATTTTTCTCTTTTATAATTCATAATATTAATTTCTCTCAAGATATTTGTGTTTAAAATATAAAATTTTTATAATGTAGCTGATATTTCATTTTTGCTTTCTTCTCAGAATAAATTATAAGTAATTTGTAACCCTTACTGAATAAGTCATAAATAATCATATTTTCCTAGACCTATCTTTTATTTTATTTTAAAATTATTATATGTTAGGTATTATGATTACAATACTGTTAATATGGTATTAGTGTATAAAATTACTGAATCCTTCCAAAGTAACTTATACTCTATACTAAAATAATCAGATTTATTTATAATTATTTAAAAAGTTTTTTCTTCATTAGTTAAGATGAGAAGTCCTCAGTTCTCAAATTTGGAAGATTCTATGAATCTGACCTGAAGTCTTTTTTTTTTTTTTTTGAAATGGTAAAGCTACTATTTTTATATATCTGTTTTTCATATTTTTAATATAATTTTTATTTTGATCATAGTGGTTTACATATTGTTGACAATAATATTTTAGGTACATATTTACACAAAATCAGGGGGGATTCCCATCACCAAATTGTCCTCCCTACACCTCCGTTTTTGTCCTACCTCCCATTTCCTCTTCCTTCATCTCCAGGGCGGCTAGAATATTTGGTCCCCTCTGTATCTAATCTACTACTTAGTAGTTTTGCACCTGTTTGGTCTTGATGCCTCCCTTATTTCCCCCTCTATCTGGAGGCAGGACTAGCTAGTTCACATTGCGTGGTTTTGCCTGAAAAAGAGAAAATAAATAAACTGGGGTAAGAGTCTAATGCCCCGAAAATGGGCGGAATCCTTCTAGAGGCTCTCATCCTCGATTTGGGAGATGAAGGAGAAAAAAAATGTGAAACTCTCCACCAGTACCAAAAGAAGTGTCAAATATCCAGTGAGGACTCTGGCTATATCATTAAGCACCACAAAAAAAAAGAACAAAACAAAACAAACAAAAAACAAACAAACAAACAAAAAACACGCCATGGTCCTGTAATAAGAAACATGGCATAGCACATAACAAAAGAAAAGAAAGGAAGAAAAAAAATAAGTATAATTGGGGACAACAATTTCAATAGTCACACCCAAACAGAGAAATCGACCAAAATAGATAGGTAAATAAAAATAATAATAACAATAATAAATGAAGGTGAATTATATATATAAAATAACCAAGTTTTTGTGCTTTTTGTATTTTTGTTTTTTCCCTCCTGCCCTGGCACAGTAAATATTGGGGTCATTAGAAAAGGAATTCACTTGGCCTAAGAAATATGGGATTTCTCCATCCTTGGAGTCTACTGTCATGGGATCAATCCTAGACTTTGCTCAGGATCATTTACTCTCCCGGTGGTGTATTTGTGGTGTGTGGAAGACTTCTGATCTGTCCAGGGTGATACAATCAGAGCTCTGTGTTTAGAGGTCTCAGTATCTGCGCAGATCCTGAGGTGGGACTTTTGATGAAGTCAATCTTCGTGGTTCTAGAGGTTCTGTTACCTCAGTGTCATTTTAATCCATCTTCTGTGGTTGGTGATCTTGGTCTTTGCACTGAACCTAGGATGGCACCTAGGATAGCGTCTTTCTTTGTGCTTCCAGAAGCCCCATTCTGTTACAATTGTCTCTGCCGGGCCTTTGGGACTGGGGATCATGATTATTGTGCAGGTCATAGTTCAAACCCTAAACTAGGGCTTTTTTATTAGTCCCAAGCTGTATGCAGTCTGGTCGTGGTTCTAACAGCCAGTCAACTGTAAATCGCGATCTTGGCTTTTGGGCTTACCAAAGGATGCCAAGTCTTCTGGATTTGTCTTGTCTTTAGCTGGTAAGGTAGGCTAATCTGCTCTAAGGTCAAGTTGTTTGCATTTTCTTTGTTGTCAGGATATCATGTTTGAACTGGCCTTTGTTGTTGACCCCGCAGTATTAAGGCTGTCTCGGATGGAATTTGTTTCCTGCAGCTGTTGTGAAGAGCTGTGCCGTTTCTATGTCTGGGATCCAGGGTTCAAGGCTGGATGAATGGTATCTAATCACCTGAGGTCTAAGTTGATTCCACAGGACATATTTTCAAGGTAGGAGATATCCCTGTATTGTAAATAACTGTGAGTTCCTATCTCTAGAAGATAAGAGCTCTTTGTTTTTATATGTAAGATTTCCCCGTTATTTAGTGTGCCTTTGCAGGGGGAAATGGTGCTACATTATATTGTCGGTGTATTTGGGGGTGGACAGAGGGGATAACAAAAACAGGTCACATACCCAAAAACAATAAAAAAAAAGGAACTCAAAATGTATGTGCTCACAAATGTATATGTAGGACCGACATTTAAAAAATTGAATAAATAAATTAAAAAAGAAGGAGAAGAGAAAAGAAAAAAAAAGATATAAAATGAGTTAGCAAAGTTTTTAGAGGACCAAAGTGGTGCTAAAGACTACCTTACATTTGGGGGAGAGCAGGTAAAGAGGTGGTGTATTACAGGTCTTATGCCTATGTTGGAAGTACAGTTTTTCCCATTGTCTTTTGGGTTTTTCTTGTGGTGTGTGGGTTCCCAGGTATCTTCCTATCACTCCCCCTGACCTTCTTCAGGTTGGTAAAAATTTGCGGCAGGGAGGTCTTGGAAGAGTTCTTGCATTGGGGATATTTTTGGCCCTAGTTCCAGTTTCAAGAAACAGTCCACGTTAGGGGGAGTTGGTAGGGGGGGCCTCGCAGCATGAGTCCGCAGGGGAGTTGGCTGTCTTTTCTTGCAGGAGACGATGTGTGGGTTCGACTGGGTGTCCCCTCGCCTGGGTGCTGGGTACTGGTTCATTGGGTAGGAGGTCGATCTTGATGCCTAATAGATTAGGGACTGAGGGTGAAGAGTTTTAATATGGTGGGAGATCTGGATGGGATTGAGGGGTGAAGGGATAGTTGGATTTCTGGAGGGGAGAAAGGGGAAGGAATATGGAAGGGGTATGAAGGGAGAGAAAGGAGAAAATACCTTAGATAGGATGGGAGAAGAGAAAGGGGGAAAATGTAAAGAGAAGAATAGAAAAGAGAAAAATGAAGAAAAAAAAGAAAAAAGAAAGAAAAGAAAAAAAGTAGTGAGAAGAGAGGAGGATAGTAAGGGGATGCTGGTTTGGTTGAATGTGTTCGATGAATAGAGCCTGTAGTTTAAGTCTGTACGTCGCAGGTACTGCTTCGGTGGTCTAACTGGCCACGTGCTTCAATTCCTAAAAGAAGGTATAACCTAGAGACAAAGTGTATGTTAGAGGGTTTTCTCGTGGCCATCTCGTAGTGCAAGCTAGGTATGGTATCTCGTGTGGAATCCCGAGTTGCCATCTTAGTTTGTCCGCCCTTTGTATCCAAGGGCGCCTGTGGACAGAAAAGCTGAGAGGTTATTTAAAATATAGTAAGATAAAGGCATTAAAACATAGTGTTATGGTATGTTGCCATTGCAGTCAGTGATTTCCCGTGGTGTTCTATACTTGTGTTCCTGTATACGATCTCTAAGGGATTATTGTGGACCTTTGTTGTAGAAGTCTGATTATGTACCTGTTCTCCCTATGCTGCTATTTCTGTTGTTGTTGTTTTCTTTGTGGTATAATGTGTAGTCAAGAGTTTGCATTGTTCCTTTTTCATGTACTTTGGACACTGCTCCCACATATATGTTGACTATTACAGTGTTCGGAGTTTCTACCCTGTTAAACCCTGTTATTTGATTGTTAGGTATTAGTTGTGTATAAAATATATGTTCTAGGTGTTTCAGAATAGTGCTACCATTCTGTGTTTATCTTTTGTCTTCTGACTTACTTCGTTTAACATAACATGATCTAGGTCCATCCACATTGCTGCAAAGTCTGTGATTGTATCATTTCTTACTGCCATGTAATATTCCATTGTGTATATGTACCACATCTTAATGATCCATTCATCTGTTGTTGGACATCGAGGTTGGTTCCAAGATTTGGCTATTATACTGAGTGCTGCAATAAATAGTGGGGTGCATACATATTTTGGAATGAATGTCCTTCCATCTTGGGGATATATGCCTAGTAGAGCAATTGCTGGGTCAAATGGCAGCTCAATTCTGAGTTCTTTGAGCACTCTCCAGACTTTTCTCCATAGGTGTTGGACTAGGGGGCATTCCCACCAGCAGTGGATGAGAGTTCCTTTCATACCGCATCCCCGCCAACAAAGGTTGTTTCCATTATTTTTGATGTGAGCCAACCTCACTGGTGTAAGGTGGTATCTCATTGTTGTCTTGATTTGTATTTCCCTGATGATGAGTGAAGGTGAGCATGTTTTCATGTGTTTGTTGGCCATCCTTCTGTCTTCTTCAGAGAAGTGTCTATTCATTTCATCTCCCCATTTTTTATGGCTTTATTTGGTTTTGGGGGGCTCAGCTTTCTGAGTGCTTTGTATGTTCTAGATATCAGCCCTTTATCTGATATGTCAAGTGAAAAGATTTTTTCCCATTCTGTTAACTGTCTTCTTGCATTAAGTAGGGTTTCTTTTGCCATGCAGAAGCTTTTTAGTTTGATGTAGTCCCATTTGTTTATATTTGCTGCTAACGTTCTTGCCATTGGTGCTCCATTCTCAAAGACCTTTTTGATATATAGGTCTTCGAGTGTTCTCCCTATTTTATTCTCGATAAACTTTATAGACTCGGGTCTGATTTCAAGATCTTTGATCCATTTTGAGTTGACTTTTGTATAAGGAGTGAGGTATGGGTCGATTTTGACTTTCGTACATGTGGTTTTCCAGTTGTACCAACACCATTTGTTGAATAGGCTTTCTTTGTTCCATTTAAGATTCTTGCCTCTTTTATCAAATATTAGTTGGCTGTATATCTGGGGGTTTATGTCTGGGAATTCTGTTCTGACCCATTGGTCTGAGGTCCTGTCTCTGTTCCAGTACCATGCTGTTTTGATTACTATGACTTTATAGTATAGTTTCAAGTTAGGTAAGGAGATGCCTCCCAGCTTCTTGTTTTTCAGTATGTGTTTGGCTATCCTGGCTCTTTTGTGGTTCCAGATGAATTTTGTGATTGATTGTTCTATTTCTTTAAAGAATTGTGTCTGGATTTGGATAGGGATTGCATTAAATCTATATAGAAGTTTGGGTAGGATAGTCATTTTGACTATGTTAATTCTACCTATCCATGAGCATGGGATGTTCTTCTATTTCTTTAGGTCGTCTTCAATTTCTTTTTGAAGTGTTTTGAAGTTTCCCTGGTAAAGGTCTTTCACTTCTCTTGTAAGGTTGATTCCTAGATATTTGATATTTTTTGATACTATCTTAAATGGAATTGTATTTTTAGTCTCTCTCTCTCCTCAACTTCATTGTTTGTATATAGAAACGCTACTGTCTTTTGTGTATTGACTTTGTATCCGGCCACTTTGCTATATTGGTTAATTGTTTCTAGGAGTTTTACTGTGGACACTTTAGGGTTTTCTATGTATATCATCATGATTATTAAATCTTTAAATATGCACTTATTAGTACAGGAGAGAGAGTACGAGGGGGCGAGGTAAGGCACTTACTTGAGTTTCAGAAGGTGAGTCAGGGTTCAATCCAATATGATCATTCCAGGAGTCATCTGTGAGAGGGATAGAGAGCCAGGAGTAACTCCTAAGAACTGCTAGAGGTGGCCCCACAATCTAAGTAAATAAATAAATAAATGTACTTAATCATTTTAATTGTCTTCTGAAATCACTATGCTTTTATTTACAAGAATATGTTTCGGGGCTGGAGAGATAGCATGGAGATAGGGCATTTGCCTTGCATGCAGAAGGACAGTGGTTCGAATCTCAGCATCCCATATGGTCCCCTGAGCCTGCCAGGAGCGATTTTTGAGCGTAGAGCCAGAAGTAAACCCCTGAACGCTGCTGGGTGTGACCTAAAAACCAAAAAAAAAAAAAAAAAAAAAAGAATATGTATTATGGGGCGGGCATTTGCTTGGCAGCCGGCTGACCCAGGATGAATGGTGGCTCAAATCCCGGCATCCAGTATGGTCCCCCGTGCCTGCCAGGAGCAATTTCTGAGCGAATAGACAGGAGTAACCCGGAGTGTCACCGGGTATGGCTCAGAAAAACAAAAAACAAAACAAAAGAATATGGAACCTTTCAAATGTGTCTTTTTAATCACTTTTTTATGCTTTTAAGTAATGCATTACTTAAAAAATATCTAAATTTACCTGTACTTATATTCTTATTAATATACCTGTCCTATGGTAGTTCTTAAGGCATTTTATATTTTCTTGCAAGCATCTTAATATTCACTTTCACTTAACTTTTTATTGTACTTTATAACTATGTTGCTCTTAATGGTTTTGCATTTCTCCCTGGGAAGCAGAATTATGTTTACTTCTCCCTCCCCAACATTTAATATAATCTTAGTAGTTTTCTAATTGTTTATGGTCATATTTGGATAGTTACTAACTGATAGAATCCCCAGGAAGTATTCTAGAAATACTACCTTCTAAGTAGAATTTTAAATCTCTATTATTGGTTTGGACATTTTCCATTATTAATAAACCATCTCCAAAAGCTACTAAATACTAGTATTATATTTTACTAAAAAATAGACTGACAACATGGGGAGGGGGAAGGGAAGTGAATTTGTCAGGGCTTTTTTTTTTTATATCTAGCACTGTTAAATAAAAACAAATGACAAAACAGGCATGTAGGCTTTACTCTGTAATTTGTGTCAGGAGAAAAATATGATGAAAAGACAGCTTTTTATTTTTTTACATCTCAAACCAATCTTATGTTTCAATTTGTCAGACTTCTATAGTATACTAAACGAAATATCTCAAAAAAGGCAAATGGTGTTGTTGAAATTCTTCTCAGAGACAGGTAGAGTATCCTGTTTCTTGTAAGATCTTTTATATATGTAGCAAAAGCAAACATGAATTTGATGGGGGTTGGAGGTATTGGACAACAGGTAGGGCACTTGCCTTGCAAGCAGCTGACCTGAATTCAGTCCCCAGCATTCCAGATTATATCCTGAATCCCACAGTGATCTCTGAGCACAGGGCCAGGAGTAAGCCCTTAGTACCACTGGCTGTGACCCCTTGCCATTCCCCCAAAGCATGAATGTAATGTGAAGCAGAATCAAATGCTGCCTACAATTTTATATGAAAAACTACAATTATTGCAATTCATAAAAGTATAGTTGTCAGTCAAATATTTTCTCATGGCATTGATCAAAGGTACAAATGAAATTAATAGGACATAATTAGAAATATTAAGTGAACTTAATAAAATAATTAAGTCTTGGTGCAGTTTCCTAACTTTCTTTGGAACTACCTCTTTTTATTTTTTATTCATCTTTCCATTTAATGATTTCTTAATGCATGACAGGTGCCATGTTTCTGTAACTCCTTATATTGTTAAAGATAAAATTACTCTGATTCTCCAAAACCCAATGAGAGTCAATCTATTGGCATAATATAGGAACATTTCCATTATTTGGAAAAAATAAATTGGCATGCAAATAGTGATTTTCACTGACTATAAATCTTAAATTAAAGTAACCCTGTCAAACCTGAAAGAAATGTTGACATTATTTTTCATTTCCTGTTCATCTTTGTGTCAGGCCTAAGGCTGGGTAGCTATACTTCACTAATGTGATTGGTAAACTGTTGGCTGAGCCCTGTAAGATAAACATCTTCCCAATAGGAAGTTTTATACCATACAGTGGTCCTCAAACTATGGCCCGCGGGCCACATATTGTATTTGTATCTGTTTTGTTTCTTCATTGCAAAATAAGATATATGCAGTGTGCATAAGAATTCATTCGTAAGTTTTGTTTGTACTACAGTCAGACCCTCTAATGGTCTGAGGGACAGTGAACTGGCCCCCTGTTTAAAAAGTTTGAGGACCCCTGAAGCAGAACAATAGAATCCCTGTAAAATGAGACTCCTCAGAAATGATATTCAGTGTAATTCTATTGGATCAGTAGAACAGAGGACCTCATGGTGGGAGGAAGTGCTTGGCTTCAGCAGAGTCAGGGAGAACACTTTCTAGAAACTGGAGGTGAGACTGAGAGCCTAACTGTACCTCTGCTAGACTATACTTCTAAACATATATCTGCACTTCTAAGCAACTTGCCTTTTAGTATATGAAATGATATTAAATATATTATAAAATGTAATTGTTTTATAATCTATTTCTGATCACATCTGTTGCTAACTTCCAATTTATTTCAGCTAGTTCTTTTGATATCCTTTCTTTTCGTTTGAACCCATTTTTATTTCCCAATAAATTTCCTTGAAAATTAACTTTTAATGCCTTTCCCCGACCTAAAATTGCATATTCATCTTTTATTTATTTATCTTTATAATAATATCTTTATTTAAGCACCATGATTACAAACATGTTTGTAGTTGGGATTTAGTCATAAAAAAAAGAACACTCTCTTCTCCATTTTTAAATTTTCTTATTTAAGAACCATGGTTACAAAACTGTTCACTCTTGGGTTTCAATCTTACAATGTACACAATCCTTTACCAGTGCACTCTTTGGTCACCTATATCTCCCATTACCCTTCCACCCCTGCCTTGCTCTAGTGCTGCCAAATTGCTTCTCTTTCTCTCCCTCCCTCCCACTTTCCCTTCCTCCTATTTTCTCTCTCTCTCTCTCTCTCTCTCTCTCTCTCTCTCTCTCTCTCTCTCTCTCTCTCTCTCTCTCAAATTCTCTCCTTTTGAACACTGGTTTGCACTATTGTTAATGAAGGGATGCCTTGCCTGTTAGTTTCTCCACTTTTAGTGCTGAGTTCTTGTCCAGAACTATAAACTCCAACTATTATCATTGTCCTAGTAAACCCTTTTTACTGGAGCCATGCTCAGCACTGTTTTTCGCATGCTTTCTATCCTGGTTTAGACCTCCTGACCTTTGTCTCTATTGTCTCTCGGTATTGTTACCATATTATTTCTTGTTTTTCTTATATCCCCAAAATGAGTGAGATTATTCTGTCTATCCCTTTCCCTCTGGTTCATTCATACTCAGCATAATGGTCTCCATATCCATCTATGTATAAGCAAATTTCATAACTTAATTTTTTCTAATCGCAGCTTATTATTCCATTTGTAGATGTACCACTGTTTTTTGAGCCACTCATCTGTTGTTGAACATCTGGGTAGTTTTCAGATTCTGGCTATTTTAAAGAGTGCTGTAATGAACATAGGAGTGCAGAGGAATTTTTGAATTGTTATTTTCTGTTCCTGGGGTATATCACTAGGAGTGGTTTTTCTGAGTCATATGAAAGCTCAATTTCTAGATTTTTGAGGAATGTCCATATTGTTTTCCAAAAAAATTCTGGACCAGTCTGCATTCCCAGTGGCAGTGAATGAGAGACCCTCTCTCACTCTGCATCCACACCAGCCTTGGTTGTTCTTTTTTCTTGTGATGTGTGCTAGTCTTTGTGGTGAGAGATAATATCTCATTTTATTGTTTTGATTTGCATCTCTCTGATGGTTAGTGATGAGCATTTTTTCATGTGCCTTTTTGCCATCTGTATTTCTTCTTTATGGAAATGTCTAATCATTTTTCTCCTCATTTTTGATGGGGTTAGATGATTTTTCTTTTAAAGCTCAATCACTGCATTGTACTTTATAACACTTTATCTGATGGGTAATCACTACATTGTACTTTATAACCATTTATCTGATGGGTATTGGGTAAAAAATTTATCCAATTCCATGGGTGGCCTTTGTATCCTAGTCACTATTTCCTTTGAAGTGCAGAAGCTTCTGAGTTTAATGTAGTTTCGTTATTTATCTTTACTTCCACTTGTTTGGCCAGTGTGTATCATCATTGAAGATTCCTTTAGCTTCAATGTCATGGAGAGTTCTGTCTATATTTTCTTCTTTATACTTTATAGTTTCAGTTCTGATATCAAGGTCTTTAATTCATTTTGATTTGACCTTTGGCTTTCTGTTTTCAGGAAGCCTCTTGATTATGCATTGAATTGCCACAATAGTGATAGGTCTATTTAGTTATTCCAGATCATCTTGGTTATTCTTTGAAGGGTTATAAGAGTCCAGGAATTTGTTCATTTATTTCAACTTATCTTGTTTTGTGGCATTTTATCAAAGTAATCTCTGATTATCCTTTGATTTCGTAGAATCTCTCCCTCTTCATTTTTGTTTCAGTTAATTTTATTTCTCTCTTTCTTTGTTAAACTTGCTAGTGGCTTATTAATCTTGTTTAATTTTTCAAAGAACTAACTCTTGCTTTAATTGATATTTTAGATTTTTTATATGTATAGTCCATTGATTCTACTCTGTTTCATTATTGCCTTCTGCCTGCTTACTTTTGGCTAACTTTATTGGTCAAATTTCCAATTCCTTAGATGTGATGGTAAGCTGTTTATGTAGACTTTCTCTTTCTTTATGATGAATACTTGTGAAACCATAAATTTTTCTCTTTTATAATATCTTTATTTAAGCACAATTATTACAACATGTTTGTAGTTGGGTTACAGTTATAAGAAATAGTTCCATCTTTCACCAGTGCAACCTTCCCACCACCAATATCTGTAATCTCCCATCTTCCCCAATACCCTGCCTCATTTTGAGACAGGCATTCAATTTCCCTCACTCACTACCATTGTCATGACAGTTGTTAGTGTAGGTATTTCTCTAACTGCACTCACCACTTCATATTGTGGGCTGGTCCTTCCAACTCTGATCTCTATTGAGTCTGGGTATTATTACAATAATGACTTTTATTAACTCCCACAGATGAAGATAGTCTTCTGTGTCTATCTCTCTCCTCTGACTTATTTCACTAAGCATAATAGTTTCTATATCCATCCATGTATAGAAAAATTTCATGACTTCATTTTTCCTGACAACTGCATAATATTTCATTGTTTATATGGATCACAGTTTCTTTAGCCATTCATCTGTTTCAGGCATCTTGGTTATTTCCAGGTTCTGGCTATTGTAAATAGTGCTGCAATGAATACAGGAGTGCAGAAGACATTTTTGTATTGTGTTTTTGTGATCCTGGAGTATATCCCTAGGAATAGCTTAGCTGGATCTATAGAAGCTCAATTTATAGTTTTTTGAGGAATCTCCATATTGTTTTACATAATGGCTGGGCTAGATGGCATTCCCACCAGCAGTGAATGAGAGTTTCTTTCACCCCACATCCCCACCAGCAATTATTATTCTTGGTTTTTGTTGTTGTTGTTGTTGTTGGTGGTGGTGGTGATGTGTTCCAGGCTTTGTGGCATGAGAGGGTACCTCATTTTTGTTTTAATTTGCATCTCCTTGAAGATTAATGAGATAGAGCATTTTTTTCATGAGTCTATGGCCATTTGTGTTTTTTCATTGAGGAATTGTCCATTTTCTCCCCATTTATTGATGGGGTAGATGTTTTTTAAGTTCTGTGAGTACCTTATATATTAGATATTAGTCCCCTATTTGATGTGTATTGGGTGAAATAGTTTCTCCCATTGTGTATGGTTTTTGTATTCTAGTCACTATTTCTTTTGAGGTGCAGAAGCTTCTCAGCTTAATATAGTCCCATTAGTTTATCTCCACTTTCACTTGTTTTAATAATGGTATTTCCTCCTTGAAGATGCTTTTGGTCTCAATGTCATGGAGTGCTTTACCTGTGTGTTCTTCTATTAATTCTTTCAGATTTGTCAATAACTGTATTAAATATTATACTGGTCCTGTATTGGGTGCATATATGTTTAGGAGTGTGATTATTCCTTTTGTACATATTCTTTAATTATTATGAAATCTCCATCATTGTTCCTTCTATCTTTTTTAAGTCTAAAATTTGTGTCATCTGATATTAATATGGTCACTCCAGCTTTCTTAAGGAATTTATTGCTTGGATGGTTTTTCTGCAACCTTTAATTTTGATTCTGTATTCTGACTAGGAGTTTTTTCTGTAGGCAGTAGAATGTTAAATTCAGCTTTTTGCTCCATTTTGCCACTCTGTGTCTCTTTTTTTTTTTTTTTGGTTTTTTTTTTTTTTTTTTTTGGGCCATACCCGTTTGATGCTCAGGGGTTACTCCTGGCTATGCACTCAGAAGTTGCCCCTGGCTTGGTGGGACCATATGGGACGCCGGGGGATCGAATCGCGGTCCGTTCCTTGGCTAGCGCTTGCAAGGCAGACACCTTACCTCTAGCGCCACCTCACTGGCCCCCACTCTGTGTCTCTTAACTCATGCATTTAATCAATTGATATTGAAAGAGATCATTTTCATGGGATTTACTGTCATCTTTGTGTAGGATTTTGCTGTGGCTATTGGTCTATCTTATCTTAAAGTAGACCTTTCAGTTTTTCTTTTTTTTTGGGGGGGGGCACATCCATTGACACTCAGGGGTTTCTCCTGGCTATGTTCTCAGAAATCGCTCCTGGCTTGGTGGACCATATAGGATACCAGGGATCAAACTGAGGTCTATCCTGGATCAGCCGCTTGCAAGGCAAACTCCCTACCACTGTGCTATTGCTCTGGCCCCTTACTTTGTTTTTTAAGGCTGGTTTTGAGTCTGTAAAGTTTCTGAGCTATTGTTTGTCTGTGATGCTATGTATGCTTCCTTAAAACCTGAATGTGAGTCTGGCTGGGTGAAATATTCTAGGCGAAGCATTCATTTCTTTGAATCTTGTCACTATATCCCACCACTGCCTTCCAACTCTAGGGTTTTTGGTTTTTTTTTTTTTTTAATAGATCTGCTGTTAGTTTTAAGAGTGCTCAGTTGAACGTAATTTCCCTTTTTGATCTGGCTGCTTTCAGGATTCTGTCCCTATTTGTGGATTCATCATTGTGATAAAGATGTGTCTTATGGTGTATTTCTTTGAATCTCTTTTAGCTGGTACTTTTTGGGTGTGCAGTATTTGGTTGCATGAACTCTAGGTCTGGGAGTTTTTCTGCAATGATGTACTTGACTGCTAATTTTCTTGGGGATTTTCTTCCTGGGTCTCTGGGACTCTGATGATTCTTATGTTGTTTCTGTTGAGCTTATAAAAGACTTCTATTTTCATCTGTTCACATTCTTTAAGTATTTTTTCCATTGTCTGATATTTGCTTTAAGCCTCTTTTCTAATCTCTTTTGTTGTGTCAACTTTGTATGCATTTCATCCTCTAGCCTAGCTCACTGATTCAGTCCTCAGCTGCTGTTATTTTGTTGCAGAGGCTTTCCGGTGAGGGTTCCATTTTGCCTACCAAATTTTTCAGAGCTGTTATTTCAGTTTGGAGTTTTTTTATTTCTATTTTCATATCCTCTTGATTCTTATTTTTGGTTCATTCTGCCCAATCCATACTTTCTTTGAGTTCTATGAAAATCCTCCATATTTTTTTCTCTAAACTCCTAATTTGAGAGGCTACATAAATTGCTGACACTTTTTGGGTCATCAGAGCTGTCATCTTCATTCTCTATGCATGAGGTTGGCCCGCCTTATTTCCCCATTATCCCACTTACAGTGTGATGTTTTTCTGTATATTGTGCAGGGGATCATTGACTAGGAGATTTGAGCAGCTGTGGAGCCCAGCGGAGAGCTGCCAGGCTCCTTTGACTCCGCCCTTGTGGGTGTGGTCAGCTCATCTATGGTGACATGGATTCCACAGGCTCTTTTGGGCTAGTTGGTCCCACCACTGGCAGCTGTAAGTTTTGGAGAGCAGCTTCCTTGAAGAGCATGTGACAGGGATTATAAATTTCCCTCTTAATACTACTTTTGCTGTTTTCTCACACAATTTGTGTTTCTTCATTCTCATTTGTTTCCAGATTTCTTTTTTCCCCCCCTCTCTGACCCACTGGTTGTTTTGCAGTGTGAACTGTTCATTTACAGGTTTTAAATTATTTCTCCATGTCTGCTTTTAAATCACTTCCATTTTCAGTGCTTTATGGGTTAGGAAGATAACTGATATTCTATTCTCTTGATTTTATGGAGTCATGTTTTGTGGCCCAGCATGTGGTCTTTCTTAGAGAATGTTCTAGGTGCACTGGAAAAGTATCGAGTTTTCTGGGGATGATGAGCTCTGTTTACATGTGCCTAGCCATTGCCTTCTACTTCTTTAGTCAGAGCAATTATATATTTGTTAAGTTTCAGACTGATCGACCTATCAAGTGGTGACAAGGTAGTGTCGAAGTCTCCCACTATTATTGTGTTGCTACTGATGTCTTTCTTCAGCAGTAGTTTTATGTATTTTCCATCCCATCATTGGGTATATCTATATGTATCTATATGTGTGTATATATATATATATATATATATATATATATGTTTGAAGTGTGATTCCTTTTTGGTGTACACATCACTTGAGTAGTAATAAATGCCCTTCTCTATACCTTACAACCTTTGTAAGCCTAAAGTCTGTGTCATCTGATATTACTATGACCACCACAGCCTTTATAAGGGAATTGTCTGCATAAATGATTGTTTGCCAGCCTTTTACTTTTAGTCTATGTTTGCTCTGACTATTCTTGTAGGTAGCAAAACGTTAGATTCAATTTTTAATCCATTTTGTCACTCTGTGTCCCTTGATTGGTGCATTTAGTCCATTGGTATTGTGAGAGATGAATGCCATGGTATTTAGTGGCATCTTTTGTAGGAGTTTGGTCTATTTTTTTGGTCTGCCTTGCCTAAAATTGAACCCTTCAGTTCTTTTCAGGTTGGTTTTAAGTCTGTAAAGTTTTTGAGCTTTTGTTTATCCATGAAGCTGTGTATTCATCTTAAAACCTGATTTAAAGTCTGAGTGGATAAAATATTTTGGTGCAGTATTCATTTAATTGAGTTTTGTCACTATATTCCACCACTGTCTTCAGGTCTTGAGGATTGTTTGAGATAAATCCACTTCAAATCTTACGGATGCTTCTTTGTATGAAATTTATCTTTTTGCTCTTGCTGCCTTCATTATTATATTCTATCAGTAGTATTCATCATTGTGACTATGGTGTGCCACTAGTTGCTTTCCTTCGGATCTCTTTTAGCTGCTATTCTTCAGGCATTTAGGATGTAGTTGCTTCTGGGAAACTTCTCCGCAATGATATCCTTGACTTTTGATTTTTCATGAGGATGTTCTTCCTGGGTCTCAGGGACTCCAATCATTATGTTGTTTCTATTTTCATTTGTTCATATTTTTGAAAGAATTTTTCTATTTTCTGTTCATTTATTTTAAGGCTCTTTTTCCAACCTCTTCTGTTGTATAGAGTTGTTATGAAACTCATCTTCCAGCTCAGTGATTCTGTCCTCAGTTGTTGTTACTCTGCTGATGAACCCTTCATGAGTTTTTTCATTTTGCCTACCAAGTTTTTCAGCTCTATTATTTCAGTTTGAATTTTTCTTATTTCTGCTTTTCATATCTTCCTGGTTGTGATTTGTTCAGTTTGTTCCATACTTTCTTTGAGTTCTTTGAACACTATCCATATTTCTTCTCTAAAACCTTATCTGAGAAGATATAAGATAAGTGGTTGGTACTTGTTAGGTCATCAGAGCTACCATCTTTAGTCTCTAAGCATGTTGCTGGTCTGCATTGTTTCCATATTGTCAGGCTTGCAGTGTGGTTTTTTCTTTGTGCAGTACTAGGAGAAGTGTGCATTCATGGAGTGAAGTGGAGAAGATAAACTCTTTTGGCTTTGTTCTGTGTGTGGGGCCTGCTCAGCTGGCTAGAGGCATGGTCCCTGGCACTGGTGGGAGGTTGAGGCTTTTCCTGGTTCTTGCCCTATGGGAGGGGCCAGCTTACCTCGTTAGCAGCAGGCTCCCAGGCCCATATTCATCTTTGTAAAATTGTGTACTGCTTCTCCCATATACTTGAGGTTTTTTGGATTAGAGTCTTTAACATGTTGATACCAATGTGTACCATGGTGACCCACATTTAATGTTGCTAAGATAATACAAACTGCAGGACCAGCATCAGCACATTAAAGTTCATAGTTTAAAGTTACCTGGACCATAAAGAATTTGTTCAAGTTAGTCGAAAGTTTGTGAGAAGTTTATTTTTTCCTGAGCACATGTTTTTTTTTGTTTTCTTTTGTTTTGCTTTTGTTTTGGGGTCACACCTGGCAGCACTCAAAGGTTACTCCTGGCTGGATGCAGGGGACCATATGGGATGCTGGGATTCAAACCACCATCTGTCCTGAATCAACTGCATGCAAGGCAAACGTTCTACCGCTGTGCTATCGCTCCAGCCCCACATGTTGTTTCTAATAACCTTTTAGTAATATATATTTATAATTTTCCCTTTAAGCAATTAAAACATGCAAATATATTATGTAACATTGTTGAGAAAAATCAAGAGATCATTTATGTAAAGTAATCATACTTTTGACAATATAGAACCACTCGTAATTCATTGCTATTTTATGATTTTATTTTTTATTTTGAAAATATTTAGAAATTAATATGCCTTATGTTTTGGGGCTATCCCCCACAGTACTGAAGGGTTATTTCAAGATCAGTGCTTAAGGTGGCTACCAGCAGCATTAAGGGGGCCATAGAGTCCCAGGGACTGAAACTGGGCATCTCATATTCAAAGCAAGCCCATGATATAGATGTAAAGCTCTGAACATACACTTTTTTTTTTTTAAAGGAAATAGTTGAGGGGATGTCACTAAATTCCCTTCGTCTTTAGATGTTTGTCATCTCTTGATGTATGACTTCATATTCTTGTGTGGGAAGTTAAAACAGTATCTATGATAACAGCAGAATATAAAGGATTAAAAAAAAGTAAAGTCTTCCTTGGAATCCCTTGAGGAGTTCAATACCCAGATTTATGACTACACATCTATATTTCCAAAATGCTTTGTTTTTTGTTTTTTTTTGTTTGTTTGTTTTTTCGGGCCACACCTGTTTGATGCTCAGGGGTTACTAAGCGCTCAGAAATTGCCCCTGGCTTGGGGGTACCATATGGGATGCCAGGGGATTGAACCGTGATCCTTCCTTCGCTAGCACTTGCAAGGCAGACACCTTACCTCTAGCGCCACCTTGCCAGCCCTCCAAAATGCTTTGTTGATAGAAGGTACTACTGTAAAACTTACAATAAATATATAATATATGAAATATGAATAAAATAAGTATCTTTTGTTTTTTGTTCTTGGGTCATACCCAGCAATGCTCAGCTGTTATTTCTGGAGCTACACTCAGAAATTACTCCTGGGAGTGCTATGTGGAACATATGGGATGCTAGGGATCAAACCTGGGTCAAACACTTGCAAGAAAAGTGCCTTAACTATTGCATTATCTCTCTGGTACAAAAAAATTTATTTCTGCTTCAACTATCTCCTAAAATTTTATTCAGAGAAAGCATATTGTTCTGATACTGTATTGCTATTGCTCACTCATAAATAATGAATAGTTTAATATAAAAAGTTTTTATTAAAAGCAGTTTCAATTCAGAAACTTCCAGGCATTAATTAACACTTCCTTTTACATTCAAAGAAAAGTCTTCTCTGTCCTCTTCCAGTTAAGGCTGAAAAAACAAACAAACAAACAAAAAAAAAAAACAATGGGTCTGACAATTGGTTTAACTTTGGGGAAAGGGCTATATTTATCTTCTCTTCTGACTTCTAACCCTGCCAGGATTTGAGGGAGCAGGTTGGAGATGAGAAAATCAGGAATAGCCTAGAAAAAAAATCTTATATTTGTGTCTTCTATCCTCTTTGCTTTGATTCTATGTCTAGTAAAACAATTCCTCACCTTTAGGTTTTTTTTTTTTTTTTTTTTTAGTATTTTATTGGAATTCCACCATGGACTTACCTAGATCAGCCAAAAAATTTTGATTCCCTCTCCCACCTTCAGCTACTCTGATCCATTCTACATGCAGGCTTTTGATAGTGGTTATGTTAAGTCTCCCTTCAGCTTACATTTGGTTCATGAATGATCATGCAAAACTGACTTTAGTATTTATGGTTGTATAGTTATTTGGCAGAAACAACCCTGTTTTTACTGACTCTCAGGACAGGGAATCTCTATCAGGCTTTCAAAATAGTTCAGTTAAATTTCTTCTTCAGTGGGGTTAAAATGAAGGCACAGGAGGTCCCTAGAATTCCCAAGTTTAGGGGTTGAAACTCATAGCTTAGAGATATACAAGATCTCTTGGAACTATCTCTTTATACTCTATTATTTAACTTCCACATTCAATTTAGGGATTTTAGAAATATTTGTAGTACAATATTTTCTTATCAGTCTATAGTTTGGCCTTATTTACCTCTCTTTGGCATTAAGAGTGATCTTGATGAATGGATGAGCACATCAGTACTGATACACTGTTATATTCAGAAGATATTAAAGTTAATACCATGAATTGAAAGGAGTATCATGTTGGTCATTTTTGAAAGGTCAATGTAAGATACTTTAGGTGGTTAAAGCACATCTTTTCAAATCCAGGTAAGGCTGGATTTGCACTTATATTTCAGCTCTCCCACTGAC
Source organism: Suncus etruscus (assembly GCF_024139225.1). Classification (NCBI taxonomy): domain Eukaryota; kingdom Metazoa; phylum Chordata; class Mammalia; order Eulipotyphla; family Soricidae; genus Suncus; species Suncus etruscus. Next base: position 63,514,973 of record NC_064849.1, on the reverse strand, counting down.
TAACTGTAATTTTGAGCAAATAATGAAACTCAAGTTTTTTCATCTGTAAAATTGAGGTTATAAATAGAATTTTAGGCATTGTGGAGATTAACAGAAGTCAATTCAGGAAAGCACTTATTACCTGGAATATGGTATGGTATAGGATAATTAATAAATCATCAAAAATAATGTGCATGCCTTATAACTGTTAAGATGTTTCATGTAGTATATTAATGGCTCACTGCCTGTGAAACCCATGCTATATTTACACTCATCAGTACTTCCCACTGCACAAAATTAAACTCTATGTCCAAGTTTTAGCTTGAGGTGATACCAAAGAATTAACTCGGGCAAAGTGAGAGGGATAGTTTATTATTTTATGACTATAAGTCTCCACATGAGCACAACTTCTTAAGTAAGTTTTCTATCATCAACCCACCCCTACTGTAAACCATGTAAATTCCCTTCCCAGTAGTATTAGTACAAAAATCTTGGATACGTTTCAAATTTGACTCTATTGCATTCTCTCTCACTGTCTAATATAGTATCACATTGATTTGGCTAAGCTAACAGCTCTGTCATTTAGAGAAAGCTTTTTTTTACATATTCTGTAATGCTTATTCTAAAGCTCAAATCCATTTTTCCAGTAAATCTTGAATACTCTTTAGTTCCACATCAGAATGGCTTTCGCAGAAGCAGATGAAATTCTTCAGAATAACTCCTAACAACCCTCAAGCAACAGTAGCTTTCTTGCCACCATGGGTTTCCAATCTATATGAAGACAGTGATGTGTTGAAGGGACAATGTAACCACTTTCATTAGAGAATTGTTACCCTTTAAAGGTAATACACACCTAACTCCAATGATATTTTTATTCTTCATTTTTTTCTGAAGAGTTAAATTTGCATTTCATTTTTTAATAATAATTTGTATTGTGACCAAAAGGTGAGTAACAAATATTTCACAGTAATATTGAAAGTACATAGTGATAATGAATCAGGGCCATTCCCACCATCAGAGTTATCTTCCCTACCCCTTTTTCCCAGCATGTATCCCATATCTCCCTTCTTTGCTCCCTCTCCCAGTGCTAGTGTAACTGTTCCCCTCTGGGTATAGTTTGTTTTATACAGGGTATAGATTCTGTTGATGACTTTGGGTTTGGTGTCTAATTCTGGTCATTTTTTAATTTTACTCAATGTTCATACAGCAGTTTGGTCCCGGTACCATTCATTTTTATTTTTTTCCCTCAATTCATGAGTCAGAACAAGATGATTAAAGTTGTGTGGTTCTGCTGGAAGAAGACAGAAACGAAAATAAAAAAAAATCAAAAACAAAAACATATCAACAACAAAAAAAACTAACAGTTTTTTTTAAAAAAAAAGACAGTATCTGTCAAAAAATATCACCAAATAATAACCACAAGAGTGAAAAAGAAAGAAAAAAAGAAGAAAAATGAGAAAAAGTTAAAAGAAAAACAAAGGAGCACTGGTGTGGCAAGTTTTGTTTGTTTGTTTGTTTGGTTTTTTTGTCTAGGCACAGTAATTATTGGGGAAGTAAGAAAGGAATTTCCCATGGCTTAAGAGATTTAGGGTTTCTCTGCCCTTTAAGCATACTGTCACCAGAACAGCTACTGGCTTAATACTCACTCATTTACACACCCCAAGGTCTTTCTGTGGTGCCAGAAAACTTTCTGCTCAGATGTGGGTAATGGCATCCTGCCCCTGTAGCTGGCGATCTTGTTATTTGTATAGCTCATAGGGCGAAGGTGGGAGAGTTTTTCTTTATGGTTCTAGGAGTTCTGTTCAGTCACTGTTGTTGTAACCAGTGTTCTGTAATAAATGTTCTTAATTTTTGCTCAAGTCTTAGGCTGAAGCCTAGGATAGAGTCTTCATTATGATTCCAAAAGTTCTGTTAAGTCTTCATTGCCAAAGTCGGACCTCTGTAATTAGAGAACTATATTTTTGAACAAGTCCTAGGCTAAAAAACCTAGGGTAGGATTTTTCTTATTGGTCCCAGGATAAGTTCTGCCCAGTCATGATTGTCAAAGTCAGTCTTCTGTAGTTAGCACTCTCGGTGTTTGCAGAGATCACAGGGCATATTGTCTTCTGATTTCAGCTTACAGTTTGGTGATGTGATAGGTCAATCTGCCCTTAGATTAATTTGTCATTGTTTTCTCATTGTCTGAATGTCATATCAGAACTGGCACTAGTTGGTATCAAAGCAGTGTTAGGAATTTCCCAGGGGAGTTTGGCTCCTGGTGTTGTAGGGAACTATATCAGTTTTACATCTGGAATCTGGGGATTGGGGATTGGACGAACACTGTCCAATCTCATGGAGACCGAGTTGTGTCCACATGACACATGTTCAGGGTGAGAGGCACCTCTGTGTTATAAAAATATGAGTTCTTATCTCTAGAAGATAAGACCTTGTTTCTGTGCATAAGGTTTCCCCCTTTTTTACTGTGCCTCTACAAAAACGTATGGTGTCATATTGCTGGTGCATTTGGGGGTAAAAATGACAGGCTGCACAATCTCTGTGCTCTGGTTTTTATCTGAACTTTTATCCCAGGCAGGAGGGCTTCCCCCCCCCCCTCGGTTTTTGTTCCAAGCAGAATAAAAACAGGCGAGGTTAAAGAGAATATGTGTGTGTATGTGTGTGTGTGTGTATAATAGAAGAAATAAATAAAACTTAATTTGAAACTAAATTTAATTAAAAAAGTAATCAAAGGGGGAATAGTGATGGAGGAGGCTAGCCTTATGTCTGTGAATAAACATCCTAAGATGCACTCTTAGAGAGATATTAAACATGTTATAAAGGCAATATAGGTATCTCCATTTAAGTCTTTTAAGATACTCTTGTGAGGGATGAAATCCAAGGCACTTTTTTCATCACACATCGTGGTCTTGTTGAGTTTGAGACATGATTTGCAACATTAAGGGATCAGGTAGTGTCCTTGATGTGGGGGTCATTCTGGAGCTGAATCCCGTACCGTGCTACAGTCTAAAATGTGAGGGGGGTGAGAAGAATCACATAGCATGAGTTTGTAGGTGTGTTGCTTTTAGTTGCCTTCTGGTGCACAAGATGTGAACTGAGAGGGCGTCTTTTCATTTTGGGAGCTGGAGAAGAATTTTACCCTGTGTTTTGGGTATGAAGGAGTCTGCAGAACCCATCTCTTTCATTTCTTTCCTTAAGGCCAGTGTTTCTTTGTTGACTTTTCACCTAGTTGTTCTATCCAGTAGTTACAAAAGAGTATTAGTCTCCTATTACTATTGTGTTGTAGTCAATATCTTCCTCCATGTGTACTAGCAGTTGTTTAAATATATTGATAGTCCATTTTTTTGCATATACATTTCAGAATATAAGTTTTTAGTATGTTGATCCCGTGATTATTAATTAATTAATTAATGGCATTTTTTGTCCCCTATAGCCTTAAGTCTGTGTTGTCTGATATAATTATGGACACCCTGTAAGATTGTTCTCCACCTTTGACTTCAAGTCTGTGTTAACCCAAACTGTTCAGATGTGTGTCTTGTAGACAGCCTAAAGTTGAGTTCCATAATCTGATTCATCCTGCTACCCTGTGTCTCTTGCCTTGCTATTTCAGGCAACTGATGTTGAATGATATAATTGAAGTAAAGAAATTTATTGCTATTATTTTTTAGAAGTTATGTACATTTGTGAAGTTTATTTTATCTTCTAATTAAGCACCTTGTGAAAAAGGTTTTAATATATGAATTCACTAAGGTTTTGTCCACTAAGCTTTGTATCATTCTTTTAAATCTGAATGATAATATAACTGGACAGATTATTCTTGGCGAGGTGTTTATTTCATTGATTCTTTTTTTGTTTGCTTTTACTAGAACTCACATTTCTCTTTTGGCATATGATCCCATTTGATAAGAAGTGAATCTTTGTATGTAAGGTTCTTTTTTGATCTTGATGTTTTCAATATTTAGTCTTTATCTTTTTTTCATTCTTATTAAATGTGCCTTGGAGGGTTTTTTTTTTTGTATGATTCTATTTTAATTGAGACTCATAGGGCCTCTCAAATATTAGCATTTGCACTCCTTAACTCTGGGAAATGTTCTTCTGTGTATTTTGGGGGCCACATCCAGCGATACACAAAGGCTACTCCTGGTGGAGCTCAGGGGAAACCTTGGGTTGTCAGGTATCAAACCTGAGTTGGGTATATATAGAAAAAGCACCTTACTTACCTGTTGTACTGTTTCTTCAGTCTAAGCTCTGGAAAAATTTTATCTATAATTTTTTGACTAGTGGATTTTCATTCAATTCACTTTCCTATTTCTCAAAGACTCCAATGATTCTTATTTTGTTCTTCTTGAATTCTGTGGAGTGCTGCTTACTTTCCTTTATGAATTTCCTCCATCTTCTGTTTTCTAAATGTTTCCCTCCTCTCATCTTAAAGTTTACTAAGTTTTTTCATTGGTTGTAATTTGGTTTTAAGGCTTTCCTTTGAGGTTTTTTTTACCTATTATATTCTTCAGTTCTCATTTCTGATTATGTTTTTTTTCCTGCTCCCATACTTTCATGCTTTTATTGACTGTTCCATTATTTCTTTGAGCAAGTTAAACATTCTCCTCATGGTATCTCGAAAAGCCTTATATGAGAGTTTTAGAGATAGTTGGAAGTGGTAGAGCATGCTATGCTATTATCTTCACTCATTGAGTTTGATGGGATCCCTTTTGACATTCCCCATTGTCTTCTGTGTTATGAGGGGTGAAACTTCATAGTTTGCCCAATGGTAACACTCAGTGATATCAGGCTGAATGTTACTCTTTTCTTTTCCCAGTGATTTTTTGTTGTTTCTGGTTTGCAATTTTGAGAAGTGTAGATTGCAGTGTTACTTTCAATATCATCTGGCCTTTTCTCTCTTTTGGCTTATATTATTTCTTACTGTCACCACTATCTGTGTGAAGTCTTTTCTCTTGGAAAAGTGCATGGATCTAGAATAAGGAAATAGCATGAAGTTCTTTTCTGCAACCAGAACTACTCCTCATAGCTCTCTATACTCACTGAGTATCTAGTTCAACACAGAAAATGTAAGTGTAGACATTTTGAGGTTCTTGAGTAGAGTTGTCAGGATACAAACAGCAGTTAGTGAACTTATTATGGTCATAGGGTGTGAATGTGGGTCTGCAGAACTATTATTATTAAAAAAATGAAACCTAATATTTTTTCTCTAGTTTGTTTGTGGTTTTTTTTATTTTTTTGATGCTCAGATTCTCAGATTCTCAGACTCATACTCTAAACTTAGGAATTCTCCTGGAGAATCCTATAGGATTCTGGGGATCAAACCATGCTTGTCTGTTTATTTATTTTATTAACATCTTGATTTAAGCACCATGATTACAAACATATTTGTAGTTGAGTTTCAGTCATAAAATAGTACATGCCCCTTCACCAGTGCAACATGTTGGATGTTTGTAAAGAAAGAACCCTACCCACTATATATATATATATATATATATATATATATATATATATATATATGTTATATACTTATATATATACATATATAATTTATTTTAAGCTTTTATTGAAAGTTATTTTGAAAGATGTGAACTGAGAGACAGAAGAAAATACATGTTTAAGAGAAAATACAGACTTCTCTTGAGTGGATATAGGCAAGCATAGAAGAATTGAGACAAGTGAAGTGCATGTTTAAGGGAGAGCATGGGCTTGAAGAGCAAGCTGGGTATTTTTGTTTGTTTTTCTTTGTTTTTGTTGTTGTTGGGTTGTAAATGTGTGTATGTTGGGAAGGGACACAACCTAATAATAACTTAGGAGTTATTACTATCCTGTGCTCAGGGAACATTTCTGGTTCTGTGCTTAGAGATCAGACATCTGGTGGACCATATATGGTTCCAGGATCAGACTGGTGTTAGCCATGTTCAGGAAAGTACTTTAAGCCCTATATAATCTCTGTAAATATCTTATAAACTGATTAATTCACATTGTTTTCCTAATTTTCAAGGTGTTCATCAGTGTGAACATTAGATAGTATGCAAAATCACATATTTTCAGCAATAATACAGAAGTATCTGTAATCTGGTATTGAAAAATTGATAATAAGCTCTGACTTAAGAAGACTAATATAATGATTAAAATATTTTGGCCTTTGGAGTCAGTGAGATCTTGCTTTGAAACTCAATGAAAATTTCTAGTGAGACAATTCTGGGAAAAATTACTTAATTGCTCAATACCTTGTTTTTTCCTGCTACTTGTGAATAGTAATCTTATTTTAAATATTTGAGATGATGGTTCAATAAAATTGTGCTCAAGGAGGGTATGGAGTGCATAGTAAGTGCTCAAAAGTCAGTTATTCATTCTATATTTTAGTTAATATATCTGAATGAAGTTTTGTTTTTATTTTTTGGGCCACACCCAGTGACACTCAGGGGTTACTCCTGGCTATGCGCTCAGAAATCAATCCTGGTTCGGGGACCATATGGGATGCTGGGGATGAAACCAAGGTCTGCCCTGAATTGGCCACATGCAAGGAAAACATCCTACTGCTGTGCTATCTCTCTGGACTTCTGACTGAAGATTTATAGCCATTTGCAATGCTCAAATGTATCTTTTCTTTTATTTTTATATTGCTGTGTAATCCTCATGTCCTCTCCCATTGTGCTTTTTTATTCAGTAGGGCATTGTTTAAAAAATTAAATTTATATTGTGCATTTGGGGATAATATTTCCTAATAATAAAGGTTTGGTAGAAAGGACAGTTTGGGAGGAAAGCAGCAAAATATGCTAGACAATAAAACTGAGCAAATGTCAGTCACCTGACTTTAAATTCAAATCAAGGTGCTTTACATTCAAAACCAGTAACTCTGCTGAAATTTTTGTCTTAAGGGAGAAAAATATCCCTAAAGATGAAGTTTAGTTTTCTGTGTTATCCTGAATTATTGAGGAAAAAACCCATATAATACAGACGGAATTAATGTTCTCGCTGTTACTAAAAAGCTTGAGACTTTCATGCTTATTATCAGGAAACTGTCTTATTAACTCTATGGTAACAACCTTGTAATAAATAGATAAATGTCAGATGAAAAGAGGAGGAGGGCAGGAAGTGAAGGTTGATAAACTCTGAAGGATTAAACCTGTTCTCCATTGGAAGTTTGGCTGAAAAACAAAACCCCATTTTTTTTTAGAAGGTAGGTTATGACCACTAATAATTTCTGTAGTAAATGACGACCAAGAAATATCGTAATAATTTTGTCTTTTTGAGAAAATTTTTTTTCTTTAAAATTTTACAGAGGAGCTTGAGTGCAGCAGGTAGGCATTGTTCTTGTACATATGAGACTGGGCTTGATCCATAACATTCCATATGGTACCCCAAGAACCTCCAGGACAGATTCCTGAGTGCATAGCCAAGAACAATCTTTTTTTTAACATAATTTTTATTTTGATCATAGTGGCTTACATATTGTTGACAATAATATTTTAGGTACATATTTACATAAAATCAAAGGGGATTCCCATCACCGGTTTGTCTTCCCTACTCCTCCATTTTTGTCCTACCACCCATATCCTCTTCCTTCACCCCCAGGGCTGCTAGAGTATGTGGTCCCCTCTGTACCTATCCTATTACTTCATAGTCTTACACCTGTTTGGTCCTGATGCCTCCTTTATTTCCCCCTCCAGTTGGGAGGCAGGAGTAGGTAGTTCAGGTTATGTGGTTTTGTTTGAAGAGGAGAAAAGTGATAAACTGGGGTAAAAGTCTAATACGCCGGAAATAAGCAAAATTCTTCTAGAGGCTCTCGTCATTAGTTTGAGAGACGAAGGAGAAAAAGAAGGTGAAACACTCCACCCCTACGAAATGAAGTGTCAAATATCTATTAAGAGTTCCAACAAAAACGCTAAGCACCACCAAAACAGAACAAAACCAACAAATAAACAACCAAAAAAACACCTTGGTCTTGAGATAGGCACCATGGCATAGCACATGAAGAGGGAAAAGAAGGGGCCAGAGAGATAACATGGAGGCAAGGCATCTGCCTTTCATGCAGGAGGTCATCGGCCCGAATCTTGGTGCCCCACATGGTCCCTCGTGCCCGCCAGGAGCAATCTCTGAGCCCGGAGCCAGGCATAATCCCCGAGCACTGCCTGGTGCCTCCCAAAAATCTGAAAAAAAAAAAAAAAGAAAAAGAAAAGAAAAAAGAAAAAAAAATGAGAAAAAAAGTTAAGTGGGGGCAATAACTTCAATAACCACACTAAAACAAAGAAATCGACCAAAAATAGATAGGTAAATAAAATAATAATAGTAGTACATGAAGATAAAAAGTAATATATGAAAAATAAACAAGATTTTTCCCCCTGCCCAGGCACAGTAAATATTGGGGTCATTCAAAAAGGGATTCACATGGCCTAAGATGTATGGGGTTTCTCCGCCCTTAGAGTATATTGTCATGGGATCAACTATAGACTCTGTTCATGATCCTTTATTCTCCCGGTGGTCCATTTGTGATGTTTGGGAGACTTCTGGTCCTTCCTGGGTGATATAGTGAGTCCTCTGTATCTAGCGATCTCAGTATCGGCACAGTTACAGGGGTGGGACTTATGAAGAAGTCAGTCTTAGTGGTTGTAGAAGTTCTGTTCCGTCAGTATCATTTTAGTCCATCTTCTGTGGTTGGTGGTCTTGGTCTTGGCACTAAACCTGGGATGGCACCTAGGATAATGCCTTTCCTTGTGTTTCCAGAAGCCCCATTCCGTTACAATTGCCAGGTGTGGCTTCAAAACAAAATGATAAAATCCTGGGACTAAAGCAGTGGTGCAAGCAGTAGGGCATTAGGACAGACCGCAGTTGGATCCCCAGCGTCTCATATGATCCCCCAAGTCAGGAGTGATTTCTGAATGCATAACCAGGAGTAACCCCAGAGGTCATTGGGTGTGGCCCAAAAACAAACAAAAACATAATAAAATCATAATTTTATAATTATAAACAAAAAATAAAATTAGAGAGGACAATAAAAACAGGAGCTGAAATGGTAGAAATAGCTGAGACAATGATAATCCTAGTGGAAGTTGGTACTGTGTCTGCCTGTCATAACCAGTGTAAACATGAAGTTTTATGCCCACAATGAGAGTGATGAAGGTACAGAGATTTTCTTTTACAACTGTGGGGAGAGATGGAAGAAATGCATTAAGCCAGAGAACAGAATTCCTATCCTGAGACAAGGTTGTCCTAGAGAGGGAGAAAAGTAAAGAAGAACGAAATGAAGGTGGCCCTGTGCTCAATAAAAATCAAAAAGTTAACAGGGCATATAAATACAAGGTAATACAAGAAAGAATTTTACTTTCATCTATGACAGGGGTCTCAAACTCACAGCCCCTGGGCCGTTTGCGGCCCTCCGTACAACATTTTGTGGCCCGAGGCCAGCCTTCAAATATTGCAGTATTCTCGATTATTCACTTACCGAATTATTGCAATAAAAATCGCATTAGTAAGAAAAAAAATCACATTAAACATTCGCATACCCCAAGCAGTTCTGTTCGGGGTATGCAAATGTTTAATGCGATTTTTTGCAATTTTTTTCTTACTAATGCAATTTTTTATTATGAATATTCAGTAAGCGAATAATTGCAAATACTTTGCACCTAGTGCAGACGTCATTTCCACTGCTCCTGCCCTCTGTCCCTTGCATTATCGGAGGCCTAAGGGAGAGAAGGAGAGAAGTTTATTACAGAATTAGATTTTGTCATACCTTCATCATGACTTCATCAAAGCCTGCAGTGAAGAGAAAGATTGATGACAAGCACAGACAATTTCAGGAAAGGTGGGAGATGCAGTATTTCTTTGTTGAGAACAGGGGCATCCTCACATGTCTTATTTGCTCAGAGAAAGTTGCAGTGCACAAGGAATACAACTTGAAACACCATTATTCAACTAAACATGCTGAGGAATGTGCAAAATATCAAGGAAATGAGAGAGCCAAGTGGCTTGCCAGTCTTAAAGCATGTCTAATGAGGCAACAAGAGTTCTTCAAGAAAGCAACCAAAGAGAATTTTGCATCAGTCAAATCTAATTACATGGTTAGTGAGATGATTGCTAAGGCAGGGAAACCATTCACAGAAGGAGAGTTTGTTTAAAAAAATGCATGTTACAGGCTGCAAGTATTATCTGTCTGGAAAAGAAAGGTCATTTTAGCAAAATCAGCCTTTTTGCCAACACTGTGGCAGAGCGCATTTCTGACATATCAAGTGACATTTATCATCAATTGTTTGACAAAGCTAAATGTTTTGATGCATACTCAGTTGCTCTTGACAAGGGCACAGCTATAACAGACACTGCACAGCTCACAATTTATGTCCATGGTGTTGATTGCAGTTTTGAATTGACAGAGGAGCTGCTCACAATAATTCCAATGCATGGCCAGACCACCGCTAATGAAATATTTCGGCATCTGTGTGATGCTATTGAAAATGCAGGTTTGCCATGGAAGAGGTTTTTTGGAATAATAGCAGATGGAGCACCATCGATGACAGGGAGGAAAAATGGACTAGTGGCACTTGTTCACAAAAAACTTGAAGAGGAGGGTGTAGAGAAGACCATTGCTCTTCACTGCATTATCCATCAAGATGTTACAAGGCCCGGGGCAGCTTATCAGTGCTGCCTATGACAACGTGAGAGCATTCTCCACAAAACTTGTGTTATGGAAATCTCAGCTCTCTCAGACAAACCTTTGTCATTTCTCAGCATGCAAGAAACTTGTGGATGCAGGCATACCATTCAGTGGTGAGAAATATGTTGATGCTATTTTTAAGCTAGAGAAGGAATTTTATCACAGATTTGCAGACTTTAAAAAGCACAGAGCCACTTTCCAAATTTTTATGGACCCCTTTTCATTTGATGTGCAAGATGCCCCTCCTGTGCTTCAAATGGAGTTCATTGACGTGCAATGCAACTCTGATCTCAAAGCCAAGTTCTGGGAGATTAGTGGTAAAGCAGACATGCATGGGCAATTTTGAGAGAATTGCCCCCAAGCTACCCTGAGCTTTTCGGAATGTTCAAGTGCACCATGTGCCATTTTGGGAGCACATATTTGTGTGAAAAGTTATTCTCCACATTGAACTTCAATAAGTCAAAGTACAGGTCTAGACTTAATGATGATCAACTTCAAGCCATATTGAGGGTCTCAACTGCTTCCTTTCTAAAGCCAAATGTGGTTCAGATTTGTGAGAAGAAGCGCTGTCAAGTCTCTGGCAGCAAGGAATAGGCAAAAGATGCCATGTTCAGAAGAATTGTTCATGATCTTCATTCAATGTTCTATTCATGTTCAGAAGAAATAATTAAAACTGTTAATAATGATGTTTGAGGACTTTTTTGTAAAATTCCTTATGCAGCTCTGCCTCACCCCGAATTTGCCTCCTGTGGCCCCCAGGTAAATTGAGTTCAAGACCCTTAATCTATGACTTTCTATACCTCCTAGTTATGGGATGAGACAGATAAAGTTTTTCTCAGAAGACATCTAAAAGTAGAATAATCATATTGGGGATGATTTGTTAGGATATAAAATATAGGTGTGCTAAAATAATTTTTCAGTTTATAATTATAATCTTGTCCTTAGACAACCCTTTGCAAGATAACTACAAATCATACCAAATAGATTTTTACTTTTAGGTATGGGCAGGGTGAAAACCTTTTAAAGGATAGCAGCACTGTTGGCTATGCAACTGAAGGATATAACTCATAATCTCATTTTCTTCCCTCTTCTTTCCTCTGACCCACCCTAACCCATTTACCAATACAAATCACACATGGGTCCATTAATTTGGAAACAGGGAGTTGGAAGTCTGGCATTATTGATAACTGATTACTGATTTGAGGGAAACCTGGACTCATTTTGTTTAACATGAAGGAATGCACTTTCTATGCTGAATCTTCCTAAAGAGTTAAGTGTGATCCACTTGGGATCAAAGATTAATTAATGTTAGTAGAGTTCTAAAAGCCAACACCTTGTAAAGATACCCTAATTTTCCTGTAAAGAAAATTAGTTTTTGTTTTGTTTTGTTTTTGTTTGGGGACTACACCCTTTGATGCTCAGAGGTTACTCCTGGCTATGCACTCAGGAATTGTTCCTGGCTTAGGGGACCATGTGTTACACCGGGGAATGGAACCGCAGTCTTTCCTAGGCTAGCGCTTGCAAGGCAGGTGCCTTACCTCTAGCGCCACCGCTCTGGCCCCAAGAATTAGTTTTAAGAATGTTTTATAAGGATCCAAACAATAGCTCAATGGATTCAGCATTTGCATTACTCATGGCCTACACAAGTTAGGTCTGGACACTGTATAGTTCTCCACACCCTGGTAAGTGTTATTGTTAAGTACAGAGCCAGGAATAAATCCTGAACAATGGTGGGTATGGTCCCAAAGCAAAACAAATGAAGAAACAAGCAAACAAACGAACAACACAAACAGCAGACAATTTTTAAGTCTGGGAAGGTAGCTCAGTGATTAAGCACAAACCTATATAATATCCTGGGTTTGATTCCTGGCAATACATACACATACACACAAAAGTCTGTTTCAAATGTCTATATGTCAATAAAGGCTAATGATGCTGATTTGCACACTCCTTACAGTCCTCTTCTGCCACTAAAATAGTTCCTCTTACCAAAATTAGGTCTCATTATTCAAAAACCTATTTTGGTGCTCAGTGAATTATTTTTATTTTAGGATTGTCATTACAAACAACAACAACAACAACAACAATAAAAAAAAAACCCACAGCTGTGTTAAATATCCCAGACTATTACTGTTAGAATGGTTAGGAGGTCAGAAGTCTTCTTGAGGAGTGAATGTGGAGTTGAGGGCTAGGGAGTATACAGAAGAAGATAAAGGAAATGGAGGAATAGATGTTTCATGTGTATTTTTATTTATTTATTTTTTATTTTTTGGGCAGATGGCACCAGGTGGCACTTAGGGGATACTCCTGGCTCTGTGCGTAGAAATCACTCCTTGCAGGATCGGGGGACATTATGGGATGCTAGGGATTGAACATGGTTATTCCCAGATTGGCCATGAGCAAGGCAAATGCTCTACTGATGTGCTATTTTGCTCTAGCCCTCATGTGTATTTTTAAATGCTTAATAAAGTTGATTTGAAAATGGTTGCTTATAGGCCATTCTCTAATATTTGTCATGATTTTATTTTATTTGAACATATAAAAACTAGTGTTGGATTTTGGTAACATCAATAAAATCTTGTTCAGAGTTCTGAATGGATTCTAGATATTCTGAAGTTGAGACTACAGTACTTTATAAGACAATATATTTATAAGTATACATACATACATGTATAAACATATTAATCTATATCATATTTCTGAGTCTGAATTATTTAAATGTATAAAGATCAGATGTTGATACTTTCAAAAGCTAATTGATTTTTTAAAAGTCCAGTTTTAGAATTACCATATAAGATCATCAAAAATAGTAGGATGGATATAAATTATATTTAACATTGACAAAGACATATCAAAGCTTCTTACACACTATTGTTGAGAAATTAGATTACCATGGTCCCTATAATGAATCACTTAACATATTTAAAAAACATTAAATTTTGAATACTTTTCCCTCCACTTCCCCAAGCAATTCTATTAAACTGAATTTAAGCTAAAGAAATCATTGCTATCTGAACCAAACTTTAATAGAAGGTTGTTCTCCAGAGTATTACTGAGATAGATTAATTAGATACAACTTAAGTCTGGCAGTAGAAATTGGTTACATTATTCTTGATAACTTTATAGCAATGTACAACTTTTAGAAATGATAGAGAAAATACGTAGTGACAGGAAAAAATTTAAGAGATATTACAAAGTTTAAACAATTACAAAGCGATATATATTATACCTATTTTAAAGATAAAAAACAACAAGTATTTATCTATAGCACTGTTAAATAAAATTGCAGACCATTTCTTAACATTTTTGCTTATCTGAATTTTCCAAAATATTTACAATAAATTGCGGGGGTGTTGAAATGGAGGTGCATTGGGATCATTGAGGTGAGAGGGGAATGCACTGGTGGTGGTATAGTTTTGGAATTATGTGCATGAGAATATATCATTAATAGTATTGCAAATCACTAAACCTCAATCAATTAAATTTTATTTTAAAACAAAATATAATAATACATTTTTATACAGAAAGATTACAGATTTAACATGAACATGAACATAGGCATGTAGGCTTTGTTAGGATAAAAATCTTGCCTTGTCAGCTGTTCTGATAGAAAAAGGAAGAAACAAATGGGTTGATTCTAAACATTTCAGATATGTGATAGACATGAAAATCTTACATTTCTGTTTATTAAATTCTCTTTTTATGTTTGATTTAAAAATATTCCAGAGGCTTTATGGAGTTTTCAGGAGAGTTTAATCCATTGACATTAAACTGCAACCTCAGTATTCTTCATTGATCTCTCTTTCTTCTCCAGTCATGTCTTCTCATATAGTTTCAGAAAACTTAATAACATGGGTTTATTTTTAAGGAATCCGAAGCAAGTAGGTTTTTCATCCGTATCCTACAAGAATTAGGTTGTGGCCTAGTGCTTAATCATGGCTACATCTTTAAACTTTACATATAACAAAAATATGATCCGAGATCCAAAGCAGCTAGGCAGCAACTTCTCTACCAGCAGGTGTCTGAGTTTTCTCTACCAGTTCCTTTATGGTCATTTAACTACTCTCTAACCTGACCACCAGCTATTCTCTAATCTGACCACCAGTAATTCACTCCATGCTTTCAATCATATGACTTTTGCTTACTTAAATCTTTTCTTCATGTTTCATGGCTTATCTAATTCTCTTTCTCTCCTATCTCTTATGCTTTTTATACTGAACTTCTTCACTCTCTAGAACCAGATGCTTAGAAGTTATCCTGCTGAGTCCCCTCATTCATCTCCCACTGCTTAAAAGCTTCTGCCTGTGGTCTAGCATTGGCATATGGTTGCTCTCTTTTGTGGTCAAATAAATGGGTATATATTTTAGATATTGGGATTTCTTAAGTTATTTATCCATCAATTTATTTATAGCAGTTGTTGTGCAATGATACTACCCTATACAATGTGTTGTCTTCTCAGAAGCAGTTGTGACTGAGACAGATAGTTGGAGCATTTTAGAACCCTCTCTGCTGTATCCTTCTTTCCAAGGTCAGTATTAAGGCATTAGTCAGAGTTGCTTATTGACTCAGGAAGGAAATGATTGCTGACACAATAGGCAGTAGGGGTTCTATTTGGATCTCTCTATTCCCTCTTCTCTGATCTTCAACTGATTCCTTCCTAGGAGAGGCCTCTGAGCAACTTCCTGCTCATTTCCACAGCAGCCTTGCTTGATCTGGGAACAAACAAACACTCTTGTGTGCTGCTTCTTCCTGCCTACACTTCAGTGGTTTGATTATAAAAGTAATTAAGAGATTACCCCCCTCTTGCCTTACCTACTTAATTTATTTAAATATCACAATGAAATAAGTTTGAATTGCATATTTCTGTTCAACACTAGTGCATGGCTCTATTGGGGCACAGGGTTGAGACTGCATCCTTTGGGGCTGTCAGAACTGTGCAACCAGCTTGTGGATGTGTGACAGGTGACAACTTGATGGAGCAGCAGCCTGCTACCCAGAAGAAGAAGATCTGCCAGGGGAAAATAGATCTTAGTGTGCTTTACTCTGAACTCTCCTCACACGTCACAGTTGATCTTTTTGTTGGGGCTGTGATAGTCCTTCACATTACAGAAATTGGGATATCAGAAAATCAGTTTCTAGTAATCAGTTTTCAATCGAGAATTTATACTTTTTGACTTCAAGGATTAAAATTTCTTTAACTCAATTTATTCCTGCTCACCAGGAGAAATTCTAGAACCCACCTTTTGGCTGGTTGTGTACCATCTTTGACTCTGTCGTCTACAAACGCAGGAGACTTTTTACCAAAGCCCACCACTATCCTGATATCACTTCTACTTTATCTCTTTAGAAAAGAAGTTCCAAAATGCATAAAGGGGGAAGGGATCCTTCCATCCATACCTTAGAAAGAGTAGGAGGACAACCTGGATAACATTATAATGAGTATATACTCTCCAGGGTCATCTCCCAAGTCACTTCCTAACACAGGCATTAGCTACAGAATAATCTGAAATTTATTACTTAACCCCCAAAGAAAAGTTTTAAGCTGTTCCATGAGTACAAGAATAATTCTATTATAACTGAAGGAATTTATCTACTGTAGATATGCAATTAAAAAGTAGCTTTTTTCTTACACATAGCAAGACTAATAATTATTCTTGATATTTGAATTATTTCTGCTTTCATATTCCTGGGATTAGATAATAGCCTTCAATTACCTCCTGAATTGTATACAATGTCTCAAATATGGGTTTTATCTTAGAATGATGTATTATAATGTATATCAATAATACAGTACATGTTGGCCAGTAAAGCTAAACTGTCTCCAGTCATTCCTTAGACTTAACATTTTTCATAGGATTTCAGGCACTGGACATGTTACATATTTATTTATTTGGGGTGGGTATGTAAACCATTCCTGGTTCTGTACTTGGGGATTACTCCCGGTTGTGCTTAGGAGACTATGCTGGGGATCAACCCAGGGTAAGCAGCATGAAAGGTAAATGCTTTAAACCTTATACCTATTCCTTTAACTCCTATATATTTTTTTTCAATTTATCAAATGTCCCAGATCAAAAACACAAACTAAGGAAACGGTCCCACATAATCCTTAGAACTTAGAATTCACTGGTATATTGTAAATTAGTCAATAAACGTGCTTGGGGTGGATTAAAAAAATAAAGTAATACATGGATGATCAAATAATGTAACAGGTTTAATTTAAGTGTAGATAAACAAAAATAAAGTTAATTGGCCCCTTCCTTGAAGGTTTTTTGAGTCTAGCATCATATCCTCAGAGCACCTAATATATAGAGAGAAAAGTGAGTTCTTGATAAAAGCTATGAAGAAAGATAAAGTTCTCTTCATTTTCAGGAGAGAAAAGGATAACTTTCAACTATAGGATCAGAGACTGCTTCAGGGAGAAAGAGGGTTTTTGTGGATGGATCTGAAAGTGAATTTGAAGGGATCTGTAAAGTTGAAAAGATAAAGAACATTCCAGGAAGAGGGACACAGGTGTGAAGCCATCACTGTCCTTTACAGGACATTGATGGGTAGCAGATAGCTCTTTTATTTTTTTAAACTAATCCCACCCACTCATGTACATCCCCCTTCAAGCCCATGTAAAGCATGTATTATCCTTTCTGGAAATTCTACTTTCCACTGAATTGTTTCAAGACTTCCTTAGTCTAAGCTTTATCTGAGAAGCATTAAAATTTTATTTATCATTCACTTGGGGCTCACAAAATATTTGTGTTACTCATCCTTTTTTTTGTATAGCCTAATAAAACAATTGACAAGTTGGTTGTTTTTTTTTGTTTTTTTTTTTGTTTGTTTGTTTGTTTTGTTTTGGAGGACAGGGAACTTGGACTACTTTCAGTGAATTTTAGATGTTTATTTCTGTATAATGTTTATTCAGTAGGTATTGATGAACAAACTCATCAAACAATAAAATTAACAGAACTTCAATAATGAAAGTAACAGATCTTTCAAGTGCTTTGTTTAGAATTTGGGGGGAAGAGGGCTGAGGGTACACCTGGTGGTGTTCTTTGAACTTAACCCTGATGGGGTATGAGATGCTGGGGATTGAACTCAGAGTTACAAGTGAGGCAAATGCCCTATGCACTGTACTATCGCTCCAGCCCTGCCAGAAGTTGTTTGGATTGTAGAGGCAGGACAAGGATTTAGAAGTGGCCAACAGAGGTTTGATATCCAGTACCACATATGGCAAACATCTGAAATGATGTCTGAGCACAGAGCTGGCAGTAGCTCCTGAGCATCACTCAGTGTCCCCTCCCCGTAAAAAAAAAAAAAAAAAAAAAAAAAAAAGGTAAAGAAACTTTTTCTAATCTTTCTTTTTAACTTCAAGGCAAAACTACTGTCCCAGATTTGATTTTGTAAATAAGTGAGTGGATCTTGATGAGAAAATCTCATTTGAAAGATAATATTTTAGAATTAAGAAGCTTCACTTGTACAAGGGTTCATTTTCTGGATCATGAAACCAAAACCTAAAGAATGTGCTGTTTTTTCCCAGAGTCCTGGAACTAGAGGTTCATAGTAATATTTTGGGTTTTAAAACTTGGGAAAAAAAAGATAAGACTTGATGCTTTACATTAATTTCTGCTGGGAAACCAAAACTTAAAAATTCTTATAGACATCTCAGACTACAGAATTTATTCAGGAACCCTCAACACAAAGCCCTCTTGATAAAAATAAGGCTATTAATTTTAGAGCTTGGAGTTAAATGAGAAATTTGGATCAGGGATCTGAGGCATTTTCTGTTATTCTGGCTTATTACCACAACTCTGCTTGAGGAAAATGGACTATTGCTGAGTAATAATAGTAGATAAGGTCTAATAAGAAAGTGGGTAATTGTTATAAAACCTGAAGGCATTTTAGGAAGATAGATTGAGGTGCAAAGGAAAATACCTCAGGGGGAAAAATCTAGTAAAAAAAATCCTATTCTTATAAACCTTATAAACTTGTAAATAAAAACTATGAACACAATTGATTTTTTACTTCCTTGCAATTTAAATATACAATTTGCTTCTCTCCATTCAAATATATTAGTAACTTTTTATTTGAGGTTTTAAAAATCGCTCAATCAAGTGATAGCACAATGATAGGGCATTTGCCTTGCATGTGGCCGAGTTTGATCCCTTGCATTCCATAGTCTCCGGAGCCAGCTGGGAATGATGTCTGAGCTCAGAGCCAGGAGTAACCCCTGAGAACTGCAGGGCGTGATGCCCCCAAAACCAAAAAAAGTTTCTCAATCAAATTACAGTTTTAAATAGACTCATTTTAAGTTTATTATAGTTTAGGTGGGATGGTTACATTAGTGCCAAGGTACTATGGTAGTAATGTACAAATTACAAAACCCCCCTACCACTGTCCTATGTTGCCTGTATCTAGTTATTATTTCCTTCCTTCTTCCTCCAGCATTTAGCAATTGAAATTGCATTCCAAAATTAAGGGTTTGTCATTGTTCAATTTTGATTTTTCCCTTGTTTAATCCCACTAGATGTAGTAGATGAATGAGATTATACAGTATTTTTCCTTTCTTTGACTTACTTTGATCAGCTTGATACCCTCCATTTCATTCCTGTTGTAGCAAAGTGCAAAATTTCATATTTTCTTAGAGATGTCTAGTATTTCATTGTATGTAGACACTAAAGCTTTTGTATTCATCTATTGTTGGATATTTATGTAATTCCCATATTCTGGCTATTATACTAGGCAATACAATGAACAATTGAGCATTCATGTATATTTTGAAATATTTTTTTGTCTGGAGAGTAGATGCTAGATGTGGAATCACTGGGCAAGAAGTTATCTTTTTATTTTTATAAGAAACTTCAAAATTGCTTTTCAAAGAAACTAAGTCATCTGATATTTCCACCATAAGTGTATGAACTTCCTTTTTCACCACAACATTGATCATTTACAATCTTTTTAATATGTGACATTTATGCTAGTATGCAATGAAACCTTATTGTCATTTTAATTTGTTTCCTTGCTAGCCAATGTTGAACACATTTTCCTGTTTCTAAGGGCCATCCATATGTCCTCATTGAAAAGTGTCTTTTCATCTCTTCCCATTTTTGATGAAGTACTTAGTTTTGTATTGAAGTTTTAAGTATTCTATATACCTTGAATATTAGCCTTTTTATGTATTGCATACCTCTCCCATTCAGCAGGACCTCTTTTTTCTTTTATACCTGAGGGTTTTATTTTTTTTTAAATTAAGACCATCTTAATCAGTAAGTTAAAGAAAACAAAAATTTAGATTTGTGAGTAGTCTTCTACAAAAGTAATGATTATGGATCAATCACCTGCAAAACTCAGTAGTAGTAGTCATGGTTAGTCTCCAGTAAGATAACACTAACTGGGACAGGAATTCTTGTACTAATACTTTGAAAGTGGGGACTCATATTATTGTTATTGTTGTTGTTGTTATTATTATTATTATTATTAGTTTGGGGGCCAGATCCAGTGGTGCTTAGGGCCTACTCATGGCTCTGTACTCAGGAATTACTCTGGTGGTGCTTGGCAGATTATATGAGATCTTGTGAGTCAAATATGGTTAGCTGGAGTGCAAGGCAAAAATGCCCTACTAATGTACTGTCATTCTGGAAAGGTTTGTTTTATTAACTTTTTTCCTCTTCTCCTTTTAAAATTTTTTGTTTGTTTATTTTTGGGCCAGGTTCGATGGCACTCAAGGATTATTCCTGGCTCTACATTCAGAAATTGTCCTTGGTGGGCTCTGGGGACCATATGGGATGCCAAAAGTTCAACGCTTTGTTGGCCTCTTGTAAGGCAAATGCCTTCTCTTCCTGATGTGCTATTGCTTTAACCCTCTTTTTTTAATATTTTATTTAAACACCTTGATTACAAACATGATATGGTGGGGTTTGTTACAGCTCACCTCATGAAGCTCACCACAAAGCGTGATGAGTTTAGTTAGAGAAATAACTACATTGTGAACTATCCTAACAATGAGAATGTATGAGAGAAATAGAAAACCTGCCTAGAGTACAGGCAGGGGTGGGGTAGGGAGGAGGGAGATTTGCTCTAACCCTCTTCATCTCCATTTTCAAAGCAATTCTTCACTTTCATTTTGTCTTTCTACTAGTAGTATTGTATGAAATTTTTTTGTCCTCCTCACTTCCTCTTTTACTGTTTAGAATTGCTATGGTTTCTCAATGTCCTTTCTGGTTTTCTCCATTATTCTGTATTTTTTTCCTCTTCTTAAAAACTAACTAGCCATAATAAAATATATTTAGTTGTCTAAATATAGTGTGTGATTTCTTTTTTTTTTAGTGTGTGATTTCTTTTCATGTATCTTAAAATTTGTAAATCAACTTTGATTTTGGCCTTTTAAATTTGTTGTCTTTATTAGTTTAGGCCTAGCACAGATCTTTATAAACCATTATCCAGTCCCAGGGGCTGTGGTATACAGAAGGGCTAAAAAGATACAGATTTAATTTTTCTTGACCTTAAACTTTTCCCAGGACATAGAGATAAGCTATTTTGTTGAACAAATATTTACATCACAAGAATTTCAAGTTTTATCAGATACATAGAAAATCTAGCTTTGCTCTAGGGTGTTGAGCAAAGATGGTATAAGAAGAGAGTTTTGAATCAAGGAAAGGGGAGCAGGTTTTAAAAAAGGATGAAGAAAGAGACAACAGATAACTGGATTAGTCCCTTTGACTTTCAATAGATTTTTCTCCAGTGGCCTTAATGAAAAAGTGTTCCCAGTGACAAGCAGCTGAGACCCTTCAGGGCTTGTTTCAGAATGTCCCTTCTGGGAGGAAAGAGATGCCTGTGACGCATTTCTTCAGGAAGGTGAGTTTCTCAGCGTTCTGTTCGTAGTTGCATGGCAGCTGGAGGGCATAATGAGGAGGCAGATAATTCTCAGGACTACTAAAGTAGAATTTCCATAAACTTATTCAAAGAGATAATCACAGTTTTTTTTTTAAAACAAAAGTATTTTCTGGCCCAGTATTTGGCCAGAAATGAACCAATATTGTGGTTAGCTAAAAACAAAAAAGAACAGAAAGGGGGGAATTGACATGGTATTCAAAATTGCTATAATATACTAGTAGTCACTATGAGTCTTCCAGAAGAGACTCAGTCTGCAAATTTTTTTAACTGATTAGGTCATAGGCTTTTTTTTTTCTCTCCAAGGTTTGGCATTGAAGATTTCTTATGTCAAAACTTGTGGCGGTTCTTCTAAATCAAGTCAGTAGCACAACCAGAGACAAGAGATATCTTTTCTCTCAGCCTCTTGCCTGGAGTGTCTCTAACTGAGCATTGTTGCCTAGCTCAAAGAAGGAAAGAGCAGAAACAGAAATTTTGTTCTGGCTCTTTCACTTTTTTTAAATCTTTACACAATAGCAATTTGATTTTCTATTCTTAAAACTAATTATTTTTTGGGCCTGGAGAGATAGCACAGCGGTAAGGCATTTGCCTTGCATGTAGAAGGACGGTGGCTCGAATCCTGGCATCCCATATGGTCCCCCGAGCCTGCTGGAGGGCGATTTCTGATTGTAGAGCCAGCAGTAACACCTGAGCGCTGCTGGGTGTGACCAAAAAGCCAAAAAAATTCTTATTTTTCGCCACCTTAAATTTTTATTGTGACCAATGTGAGTTACAAGTCTTTCACAGTTATATTTAAGGTACATAGTGACAATGAATTAGGGCCATTCGCACAGCTAGTATTGTCCTACTTATGCTCCTGTACCCAGAAAGCATCCCATACCTCCCTCCTTGGCCCCCTGGACTACTAGTGTAACAGGTCCCTTTTGTATATAACTTGTTACAGATTGGATATCTTGGTTTTGTTATCGTTAACTTTGGGATTGATATTTACATCCAATCACTTTTTTTCTTCTTTTTTTTTTAAATATAATTTTTATTTTGATCATAGTGGCTTACATATTGTTGACAATAATATTTTAGGTACATATCAACATAATATCAGGGGGATTCCCATCACTGAATTATCCTCCCAATACCTCTGTTCCCATCCTACCTCCCATATCTTCCTCCCTCACCCCCGGGGCTGCTAGAAATCGTGGTCCCCTATGAGCCTAGTTTACTACTTAGTAGTCCTACACTTGTTTTGGTCTTGGTACTTCCTTGTTTCCTCCTCTAACTGGGAAGTGGTACTAGATAGTTCCAGTTATGTGATTTTGTTTGAAGAAGAGAAAAGTGATAAACTGGGGTAAAAATCAAATACGCTGAAAATGGGCAGAGTCCTTCTAGAGGCTCTCATCATCAGTTTGAGAGGCAAAGGGGGAAAAGAAGGTGAAACACCTCAACAGTACAAAAAGAAGTGTCAAATAAAATATCCAGTGAGCACTACAACAATAAAGATAAGCACCACATAAAAGCCATGGTCTTGCAATAAAAAAAACAACAAACATGGCAGAGCACCTAAGGAAAAAGAAAAGAAGAAAATAAGTAAATAAAATATAAATTGAGACAACTTCAATAACCATACCAAAATGAAGACATTGACAAAACCTAAATAGATATAAAAAGAAAAAAAATGTTTTGTGCTTTTTTTCCCCCCCTGCACAGGCACAGTAAATATTGGGGTCATTCAAAAAGGAATTCCCTTGGCCTAAGAGGTACAGGGTTTTCCACCCTTGGAGTACATTGTCATGGGATTAACTATAAAAAAATGAAATAACAAAGTAATTAAAGTAACAAAATGATGCAAGAGACTATCTTGCATTTGGGAAAAGCAAGTAAAGAGGTAGTGCAATAAAGGTCTTATACTTATGATGGAACTACAGGTTTCCCCATTGTCTTTTGAGATTTTCTTGTGGTGTGTGGGTTCCCGGGCACACACACCGACCTTCTTGAAATTGGCAAAAAATTTGTGGCAGGGAGGTCTTGGAAGGGTTCTTGCATTGGGGATACTTTTAGAGCTAAGTCCGGTTTCAAGTAACAGTCCACATTAGGGGGAGTTGGTAGGGAGGGCCGTGCATCATGAATCAGCAGGGGAGTTGGTTGACTTTTCTTGCCAGGGATGAGATGTGGGTTTAACTTGGTATCCCTTCGCTTGGGTGCTGGGTACTGGTTCATTGGGGTAGGAGGTCAGTCTTGGGGCTAGAGAGATAGTATGGCTGGTTAGCTGCTTGCCTGGCATGGAGCCAGCGTGGTTTTCCAGCATGCTATATGGTCCTCCAAACCTTGCCAGGAGTAACACTGGCACTGGTCACACTAAGTGTGACCCTACACAAACATAAATAAATAGAACAGACAAAACAAAAAGATGACATGGCTTTACTCACTGTGTTCCAAACTGAGCTCCTGCGCCAGCTTTAGAACTTCTCTGAACTTGTCTGGCTTCCCTGTCACTTTATTCAAAACACTTAAGAAAAAAGGGGGAAAAGAAGGTGAAACATTTCAACAGTACAAAAATTTTTCTAATTTTCTAATTTTTTTAATGTTTCTAATGAACCCTGGAGAATACCTTTCCATGAACATTTGAAACAAGAAAATAGGTATCATAAAAACCCAGGAGAATTTTATAGGTATTTTGTCAAATAAAAAGCAGAAATGGAAATGAGTTAATGGTTACAGGGTCTGTACATTCTCATAAATAAATACCTATTTTATTCATTTACTCAATTGGTTCATTGGGTGAACCTTGATTTCCCAAATTGTGCTCCAGAAAGGAAAGATCTGGTTGAGACTAGAAAGTCAAATGAGGACATCAAAATCTAATTTGAACTCACTCTTCAGAAAAAGGCCACCTAGAAGTTTCATCTTGTGTCTTAAAAAAAACAGGCAGTTTTCTTTTTAGAAAACTACATTTATTGATATGTATGGAAATCATTCAAGGCAATCTGTGTTTAGTGAGATGCTAAACATTAAATAATATTTGTAGAAATGATAGACTTAAAATGTTTCTGAGAAAAACCCTCTTTTTCCTACTGCTCAATCCTATGAAACAAAGGTCTATATGAGAATGAAATAAACTAAACAGAGTAGGACCTTTGACATTGTGGGAAAACTCCAGAATTAGTTAAATGGTTTATGTAAATTATTTAATTCCACTTATGTAACTAGATTTTTATGCATGGCACCTATGACCTTTGTTGTGTTATGTTTCAGCAAGATAAGCTTTTAGAAAAATAACCCAGTGAGGAGTGACAGTTTTATAAGAATTCTTAATTGCAAAGAAGCATAAGGAACATTGCTTTGAAGACAATGGATTAGTCAAAGACTGTTCTGTGCTTTCTTAAAAGCCTTATAAGTCAACCTGTGTTGTATCTGTGAGACTTCTAGTCATCTAGGAGACAATAAGTAAGACCTCAATAGGTTCAACATTGGAAAAGAGAAAGTCCATAGTACAGAAACTGGAGTAGAAATAAGATTAAATGAAAGAAAACAAAGTTAGATGAGACCGTGGTTTTTACTTTATTACTCTTCAAAATGTCTATAGTTACACAGAACTAAGAATACTTGAGCATTTGCATTGAAAAGTGTGTTTACTAAAAATTATTTAAATGATGAACATAGAAATTCTATTACATTTATTCAATTTTCTAGTATACAACCAATCTTCAAAATCTTTACATTTCTGGACCTAGGATATAACAAGTCAAAGCACATGTTTTGCATTTAGCTGACCCAGGATCCAAGCACTATATTGTTCCCTGTATATTATTGGCATTAGCCACTGAGTACCATAATGAATGGCAAAATAAATAATAACTAAAAATATTAAAGATTTTAAAATCCACAATACTATCCTGGTTGTGAACAGATCAATAGATATAAACTCGCTAAATCATTTTCCTATAAAGCATGACTCAAGTCTTTGGATTTCTAAGCACTCCTGTTTTGGAGTGCTTCTGATTGGGATTGGGGAAAGAGAAAAAAGTAGTATTTGGAGGACATTGTTTATCCAGAGAATGTTGGAGAGGGGATAAGTCTAAGACCAGTGGTGAGTTTCATAGAAGCATCTCTAATGCCACTACTGACCTGATATAAGCATTATTTCTGAGACTACTTACCCATCACTTAAAAAATTATTTTGGGGGGCTGGAGCGATAGCACAGCAGTAGGGGTTGCCTTTCACTCGACCAACCCTGGATTTATTCTGGTTTGATTCCTGGCATCCAATATGGTCTTCCTCAGCCCTCCAGGACTGACTTCTGAGTGCAAAGCCAGAAGTAACTCCTGAGCACTGCCAGGTATGACCCTCAAACAACAAAACAAAACAAAACAAAAATAGTTTTGGTTGCTGGGAAGTCCAGTTCCCTTTCAACTATTTCCAATGTCTGCTGATTCTAAGACAGAAATCATTGCCTCAACCTCCACAAGAACTGTGAGAAAAAAAAAATAGATGTTCCAAGGATTGGAAGTGCTTATTCCCTTCTTTGATAACATTAGAGATAGTTAAGGAAGGGTATGAAGAAAAATTGTATAAATCTGAAACCAACATTCTATGTGGTAGAATACTAGCTATGCAGGGTTCAAGCAGGGTCATAATAGGTGAAGATTTTTTTTTCTTTTATGGGTGTGGAGACAATTGAGTCACACCTGCAGTGCTCAGGGCTTACTCCTGGCTTTTCACACACAGATCACTCCAGGGAGATTGTGTGTGTATAGGGGTGGGGGGATATGAGATGATGCTGGGGATCAAATGCAGATCTGCTGCATGCAAAGCAAGGGCCTATCTACTGAGTACAATTTGCTGCTGGTAAACTTTGTTGTGTAGGAATCCAACTAAATATGACATCGGGCAATTGTTTCAAATGAGAATAGAGGGCCAATTTAGTCATTTGATTTTTTGAGAAGATTGAAAAAAAAATAAAGCTTTTCACATTGACTACTGATAAGTCTGCCATCTAGAGGCTCTACACAAAATTCACCTGTCTCAAGAATCATTCTTCAGTATGACCTTGAGCGGCTTTACACTGTAATTGTGGTGTTCATGATTAATAACAGGGGAAGGGCGGCAGTAGGCATAGCCATATGGTAATGGAGTCAGGTATTATGAAGACTAAATTGTGTTGACACAAACTAAGGGCCCAGACCTTATTAATTCCTAAATAACGCCCTTTATCTGTCTTTTCAGGGATGTTTCTATTCACTTGAGAGATTTTATACTCCAGTGATTTGCTTCCAGGCTTTATTTGTTGTTGTTAACAGAATTAAGTGCTTAGAAATCATATTTCTTCTTTTCTTTTGTGTTAGGAAGAGTAAATTAGTAAGCTTCTACATGTCATTTTAAAAAGCCTTAAGGAAGAAATGAAAAATAAAGAGCAACATTGATGGTCCAAAAGCCTCTCTAATTCTGCTTGATACATCTCACTGGATTAATTTATTTTAAATATATTTTTTATTTAAACACCATAATCACAAGGTTGTTCATAATACAATTTTTTCACAGATGAAGTTGTTCATGATTGAGTTACAGACATACAATTTATAACAACCTTCATCAGTGCACATTTCCCACATTGTTTCTAAGGATGAGCTTCTTCCTTCCATCTTGAACAGTACTATTTAATGATATTAAACAAAGTATTTATCAACTTCTCAGTGATGTTCACTCTCCTAGATATTAGGACCACAGAGAAGGTCAAATTTTACTAAAGATCAAAAGAGACCTGAAGTTACAATATATCACCATACACAATATATGCTCTCTATTATCATGTAGGTGTTATAGAATTTGTTTTAGTAACTCAAAAATCACCAGTAAATATTTCATCAGCATCATGGTAATATGATGGAAAAGAACAAGACGTCTGGTGACCCATGTGTTAGTTATTCTTATGGACATTAAGTGGATTATAGAGCTTGAAGTCTAAAGTGTCCAAGAAACTACTTCTTCCAACCAAGAAACTAGACTTGCATACATGTGTTTGAGTTGTCTTTACTTTAGCTTTGTTTTTTTGATTTTGTTTTTTTTTTGTTTGTTTGTTTGTTTTTTGCTGTGACTTTCCTCGAAGATGCCTAGATAAATTCCTTTATTCCTTAAGGAAAAATGTCTGGCTTTATCAGTAATGTTCTTGGAATTTTCTAAAACAGGTAAGCTACAGAGAAACAGTGCAAACCTAACATATTAAGTGTTAATATTTTCAAAATTTGTTCAAGTAATCCACACTCCTTGAGATGGTAATTTGAGATATTCGGTTTAACAAGGACACATTAAAAATGATTGTGTCATTTGTCTCCAAACTTTAGTAATGAATTGTAAAAGTTATTTGTCTGCCTTATTCTTTTCAGTTAATTAAAAATATTTTATAGCCTCAAGTGTAGTATATTTTATGATATAGACTTTATCTCTCCTAATTTTTAATTACCTTTCTTGCATGGTGGTGTTGAACCTTTTCCATTTTATGGACTACTAATCAAAATTTTCTGAGAATATCTTTATGATTGTTAATGAGAAAACAGGTTTTATGTTTCTTAACCCTTTCCAACTGGATAAAAACTGGTGTTGCCTGAGGGAGTATTACTGGCCCCTTACTCTGAATATCTTACCTCATAAATAATGGTTAACTTTGTAAAGCATGTTAAAGAAAGATTAGTAAGAATGAAAATGAGATGTAAATTAAAATTCTTGTCACTCTGATCTGACAGCAGAAACTCTTGGGGTTTCATAGCCCTCCAAACAACCTTGACATTTCTAATTCACTGGTTAAATAAATGAATGAATTTCTGTGCTTACTGGTAACTATAATGAGAAGAACTAATTATAACATAACTGGTGGGAGTGGAGAAAGGAATAGGAAGCAAAGCAATAATTGCTTACACATATTGGGACCACTTTCAAATCATTAAAGCACCAGGGCAAATTCCTTGATGTCTATTCAAAGGCCATTGAGCAAGTGTATGCAGTCAAATGTAGGTACTGCTATAGGTCTTATTATTCTCAACTTCTCTAAAAGTGACAAGTTTTGAGGTGGAGTTCTTAGATGCCGCTACATATTTCCAAGATAATGATGCAATTTATTAATATTTATATGCTAGTTTCTTTCTTTCTTTCCATAGAGTGAAGGAGAAGCCCTAAATGTCTGAGCAATTTACTACTAATCTTAAGAGTTGATATCTAATCACAGAGGACTGATTTTGTCAACCACAACTGAGAAAAATGTTTCCTGGCACCATAAAAAGACCTTGGGGTTCCACAATGAGCATGTCCGGAGCCTGTAGTTGTTCCCATGACAGTATGCTTCAAGAGTGGAGAAACCCTGTATCTCTCATACCTAGAGAATTCCCTTTCCAATTTCCCCAATATTTACTGTGCCCATGCAAAAACAAACAAAATATAAAACAAAAAACAACACATAACCTTGCCACACCAGCCCTCCTTCCTTTATTTTTTCCTTTTTATTTTTCCTTTTTACTGTTGTATAGTTATTGTTTATTGTTTGTTCAGGTGTTTTTCTCTTTTTTTCTTTTCCTTTTCTTCTTTTGAATTGTTATTGACTCCTCCCAGCTTTCCTTTTTTTTTTCTTTTATCTTTTCCCAACAGAACCACAGAACTTAAATCATCTTGTTCTGCCTCATAAGCTGAGGGGAGAAAGTGGAAGTGGACAGTACAAGGAACAAAAAGTTGCATAAACATTGAGTGGATATAAAAATAATCAGACCTAAATATCAAACCCAAAGTCACCAACAACAAAATTAATATACCCACTTACACAAGTTATATACAAAGGGGATCCATTACACTAGCAATCCAGGAGGCAAATGGGGATAAGATATGGGATACATGCTGGGAACAGGGATGGAGGGAAGACAACACTGGTGGTGGGAATGGCTCTAATTCACTGTCACTATGTACCTTAAGTATAACTGTGAAAGACTTGTAATTTGCATTGGTCACAATAAAAATAGAAAAAAAAAGTAATATATCCCCCAAACTCTCATAAATAAGAAGCTATTTTATTTTATATAAATCTTTAAGTGCTAAATGCATCTAATTATCTTTTCATTTAAAAAATTAGATTAATTCCTTTCCATGACCCCCATACTTTGATGGGCCCATGCAAATGATAATTGTCACACTAACATTGTTTTTACAGTGCTCCTTTGACTCTAAACCTTTAAGAAACCACTAGTAAAAATATCTGGAACTGCAAAAAAAAAAAAAGGTTTACATTAGTGTTAACATATATTATTTTAGTTACACTAGCATTCTGGGGGATAAAGGAGGGAGATAAGAGATATATGTTTGGGAACAGGGATGAAGGGAGGACAACACTGGTGGTGGAAAGGCCCTCATTTATTGTCACTGTGTACCTTACATATCACTGTGTAAGATTTGTAATTCACTTTGGCCACAATAAAAGTATAGAAGAAAATCAACACAATTCCCTATTAGGGCAACAAAAAGATGATGTTTTGTAACTGGACTGTGTAGAGCATGGAAATGGAAGACCAAGTTTACATGTGAGAAACCCCAGAGTACATTGTTACCTTGAATCATCTTTGTTTGCTTTATGGGGCATGCCTAGTAGTGCTCTAGCTCTGTGTTCAAAGATCACGTTTGGAATTAAAGAAAAAATTAGATTAATGCCACCTACTTTGCAGATTACTCTGAGGTGCAAGAGAAATCATATTTTAATTCAATCACCATAATTTAAAGGAATTATTTAATTTCTGAAAATTAAAAATGTCTCAGTAAATGATAGATAAAAGTTAAATTAGGTTTACGATCAGCAAAGGATTTTTTCTTGCTTCATTATGACTGAAATAGCAGATATCAGTGTGGCTAGAACTGTTTCCTTTTAGAAAATTTTACCTTTGGAAAGTAAAGTTTAGAATCCACTTTGCCTGAGTTTTGCCAGAGACATAGAAATGTGAAAATATTATGGTATGTAGAGCTTATTTGAATTCTCCAGTGGAGGTGGGTGTTTTAGTTTTTACCTGTGGAGATGCACACAGTCTCACACAGGTAGAAGGGGGATTTGGTCTCTTCCTTCCCAACGAAGTATTAGGTCAAATATGTCCTGTGTAGCAACCTCTACTTTCATACCTATTTATTTGCATTTATATGGGAAAAATTAGCTTCATTCTTTACCAAAATAATAACTATTATTTGTAGTTGGGTTTCAGTCATAAGAAGAACATGCCCCTTCACCAGTGCAACATTCCCACCACCAATGGCCCCCAACTTTCTCCTTCCCCACCCCCTGCCTGTATTTGAGACAGGAATTCTATTTCTCTCACTCAACCAATGTCATGATAGTTGTCAGTGTAGTTATTTCTCTAACTCTTTGTGGTGAGCTTCATCTTGTGAGCTGGTCCTTCCAGCCCTCATCTCTAATCTCTATTGTCTCTGGGGATTATTACAATAACATCTTTCATTTTTCTTAAAACCCATAGATGAGTGACACTATTCTGTATCTCTCTCCCTTTGACTTATTTCACATAATAGTTTCCATGGCCATTCATGTATAGGAAAGTTTTATGACTTCATCTATCCTGATGGCGGCATAATATTCCATTGTGTATATCTACTATAGTTTCTTTAGCCATTCATCTGTCAAAGGGCATCTTGGTTGTTTCCAGATTTTGGCTATGTAAATAGTGCTGCAATGACTATAGTTGTGCAGAAGCATTTTTGTATTGTGTTTTTATGTTCTTAGGGCATATCCCTAGGAGTACTATAACTGGATCATATATGGGAGCTCACTTTCCAGTTTTTTGAGGAAACTCTATATTATTTTCAGAAAGGCTAGACTAGACAACATTCACACCAGCAGTGATTGAGACTTTTCTCTTCATCCCCACCAGCACTGATTGCTTTTGTTCTTTGTGATGTGTGTCAGTCTCTGTGGCATCAAATGGTACCTTGTTTTTGTTTTGACTTGCATCTCCCTGAGGATTATTGAAATGGAACATTTTTTCATGTGCCTTTTGGCCATTTGTATTTATTGTTTGAGAAAGTGTCTGTTCATTTTTTCTCTCCATTTTTTTGATGGGGTTACATTTTTTTCTTGTTAAGTTCTGTGAGTACCTTGTATATCTTAGGTATTAGTCCCTTATCTGATGGGTATTGGGTGTATAGTTTCTTCCATTCTTTGGATGGCTTTTGTAGCTTAGGCACTATTTCCTTTAAGGTGCAGAAGCTTCTCAGTTTAAGATTGTCCCAGCTGTTTATTTCTACTTTTACTTGTTTGGAGAGGGCTGCTCCTTCCTTATAGATGCCTTTAGTCTCAGTGCAATGAAGTGTTTTACCTATGTGTTGTTCTATAGAGCTTATGGTTTCAGGTCTGATATCAAGGTCTTTAATTCATTTGGATTTGACCTTTGTGTATGGTGTTAGATGGAGATCTGAGTTTGCTTTTATGCATGTGGCTGCCCATTTATCTCTATTACAACTTGTTGAAGAAGCTTTCTTTGCTCCATTTTGCATTTATTGCCCCTTTATAAAAGATTAATTGATTTTATATCTAGGAAACATCTGAATACTCAAGTTTATTCCACTGAGATTAGGGTCTGCCTTTATTCCCATACCATGCTGTTTTAATGACTATTGCTTTGTAATACAATTTCAAGTTGGGGAAAGTGATGCTTCCCATATTCCTTTTCCTAAGGATTGCTCTAGCTTTTTGTGGAATATCCTCATTTCTTCAATTTCATGAGAGCCTTAAAAGTATTGGTAGTAGTTTCTCTTGAAAGGTTTGAAAGAATTTGTTAGTGAATCCATCTCTTCTAGGTTCTCATGTTTCGTGGCATATAGTGTCTCAAAGTAGTCTCTGATTACCCTTTGAATCTCTGCAGTTTCTGTAGTGATCTCTCTCTTTTAATTTCTAATCTGGTTTATTAAGTTTCTCTCTCTCTCTCTCTCTCTCTCTCTCTCTCTCTCTCCTTTCTTTCAGATTTGTCAACAATTGTCTTCTGATCTTAGGAAAAGGCATCTAACCTAGGTTTTTATTTTCACAGAAACCTTTTATCAAATAAATTACTCCTGATTACAATATTGTTAAACATTTGTATCATAAATTGACAAATTTTAGAGAGTTCTATAATTTTGGGCGTTTTTTTTTTGTTGTTGTTTTGGGGGGAGAGGCACACCCAGGGACACTCAGGGCTACTCCTGGCTATGCTCCTGGATTGGGGGACAATATAGGATGCTAGGGTTTGAACCCAGGTCTGTCCTGGGTCATCTGTGTGCAAGGCAAATGCTCTACATCTGTGCTTTCACTCCCATCTCAACTTTAGAGATTTTTAAAGTGCTTTTTATGGATTGAAGATGATCGTACATTTGCCTTTACTCAGCTTCTATAGACAATTGGCATTTAGTTTATTTAGGTTTGGGAAGGTGTTGTTTTGGGCCACATCCAACAGGGCTCAGGGTTTACTCCTGACTTTACACTCAAGGATCACTCCTGTGAGGCAGTTCGCTTTCATATAATAAACCAATCTTTCATTACTATAACAAATATAGATACCATAAGAAACTTGCTCTTTTTCATGCATTCTAATTTTTTGTGGTCCTAGTTAATATCATTTTTGTTTTGTTTGGTTTTAGAATCACACAGTGGTGCTCAGGAATTACTTCTGGCTCTTCTTTGAGAATCATTCCTGATGGCGTTCAGGGAACCCAATTAGGTGCTAGGGATTGTAAACCCAGATCATCTGTGTGCAAGGCAAACAGCCTGTACCCCATATATTGCTCTGTACTGCTCTGGCCCCTTGACAATTTTTATGCTATTTTTTCGGAGACATAGGCATATCATTTTTTTTATTGAATTGTGTAGCTTGGATTGAACCCAGGGCCTCACATATAGAAGGCAAATGCTCTATTGCTGGACTATACCCCTTGAGTTTACTTTGCTAGTGATCTGACTTTTATAAAATAATAATTGTTTCATTGTGTTAAAATGTAGGGGCTATAGAGAGTACAGCAGAGAAGGGCTTGTCTTACAGGTGGCTGGCTTGCCTCGGATCCTTGGCACACCAAATGGTTTCCTGACATGTGACAGCATGATCCCCGAGTGCAGAACCTGGAGTAAGCTATGTGCACTGCTGGGTCTTGCCTAAAAATAAAAAAAAAAATGCATTTGTTTCTTAGGACAGAGATATTGTGCAAAAGTTAAGGCATTTGGCTTGCACGTACTTTCTCCAGTTTGTTTGATCCTGGCATCACATACATTTCCCTGAGTACTCCCAGGAGTTTCTCCTGAGTACATAGAGAGAAGTAAGTCCTGAGCACTGCCAGTTATGAGTTAACCTTCCTCCTTCTCCAGAAAGAAAAAAGAATTATTTCTTATTGTGTTCGAAAGAATTTTTGTAGTCCTGTTATTTATTCTTTAAATATTTGTTAAAGTTTGCCTGGAGTTATGGGAAGGGTTTTGATTATCAACTAAATTTTATTACTTGTAGTAGGTATATGTGATATTTTCTATTTCTGTTTTTCTAGGCTATTTAAAATGTTGGCATATAATTATAGTATTTTCTTTTAGTTATTTTCTTTCTGAAGGTCAATAGTAATGCCCAGTCATACAATTTTTATTTTTATAAGTTGAGTTATTTTCAACTAATTTAACAACACACACGGTTTTACAGATATGATTTTTACATATTAGATGGCTTCTGTAGCCCTCTCTTCCCCCTCCATAACAATAAGTCTCTTTCAATGGCGTCTCAAGTTCTAGCAAATTTGATTTTATGGAATTTTATTCTAGAAGACTAGGGACTTCCTGTTACATCTTTTTCCCAGGATGAACTTTTATTTTGTTAAGGATGCTTCTAGAACAGTGGGAACTATTAGAAATGTTCTTAGAAATATTAAATCTGAAATTATGGGATAAAACCAAAAAATTGTGCTTTTATAATTATCTTTTATTAGGGTATTCTGACATATATACTACAATATAAAATCCACTGGCCTAAAACCACTATTTTCTTTGAACCAAATGAAAGATTTTTTGTTTTCTAATTGTGAATGTTTTTTCACAGCTTTTCTTTCCAAATCACATCTTCTTTCCAAGATAGATAGCAGTGGGGTAGGGAAAGTAAGTTCCTAAAATCCATGAGTATAGTGTTTACCAAGGCACTTTAGATAAATTAAACAGCAATTGCAATCCCCCCTTGGTCAAATGTGTACAGAATTCTCGCAGAGATACCCCCAGGGTCTTTAGAAAACAGTAAGTACACTTTAGAGAAGAGTTTTTGCGCCCTCTGGTGGGAAAAGCCATGTGTCCTATTTTCTTCTAGCATTAGTTGCACACCTTGTGTGCCTTGTAAGATGTGATAGGTTTGGGGCTGATTGACTGCTGTTCCTCAAAGATATATCATGCAAAATTGCTTTGGTATTACCAGAATACTCTTTTCTGGTTCATAAAATTCCCTCTTAAAAATCTTTAATACGTATACACTTAGCACATATTTGTTAAGGGCCTTCCTAGGATATAGTTTCTCCAAGACTTAGTTGTATTTTTGTGTGCTTTTAATTTTTTAATATAATTTGCTTTATTTAAATACCATATATCACATAGTTGACATAGTTGTTCATAGTACATGTGTTTCAAGGTAAGTGGGAGCAAAATTACAAAAAAGGAGAAAGAAGGTAAAGAAGAAAGAAAAAATATAACAAAAAATTTGTGAAAACTACATCTTACAATGAGGTCATTAGGTCATTGTCAGAAGGCTTAGTAAGGTCTTCTTGCTAGTTGATCATTCTGTTATTTCTTTTTATTAAGTGGCTTCATATATTTATTGGCATCTAAATTGATATGTTTCTATGGGGATGATAGTATTTTTATAAAATGGAGTTATCACGTGCACTATTGTTGATATTGCAACTTTGGGGGGCATATTTTCAGCTGTGAGGGTTTTATATATTTTGAAAAGGTCTGGGGATGATGCTTACAGTCACTTCAAGAAAGTCCTGGTGATATTAGCACAAGTACTGGCATACCTGGAGTTTTGGTCAGATTGGCGTCTCTGCAGAGAACTATAGAGGAGGGGTGAGACAGGGCCATTGGTAAAGGGGTGATTGTGGATGATAGTTATGGCAGGAGTTGCTTTAGCAGGGTAGGGTCTTGGCCTACCTGCTTCTCACAAGATTGCCAGCTTTCAGTTGCATGGCTGATATATTCATAATTTTTCACTTGATTTACATATCTCAAGGTCAGTATAAAGAATGGCTTTTACAAGGAGGTAGAATCCATTATAGAGTTTTCAACTGAGAAACAATATGATTTGATTTATTTAGAATACAATAACCCTTCTGTGTTAATGACCAGACCTTTAGAAAGGTACCATAGAGATAGTTTAGCAGGTATGGGTCTTGCCTTGTATTTAGCTTGATCCCTGATATCCAAATTGTCCCTGAGCATAGAGACAGGATTAATCCCAGTTTACTATGTGGTGTGGCCAAAAAAGAGGAAAAAACCAACCAGAACAGACCATTATAGTCAGGAGTGTAAGATAGAGAACAATTAGAGAGATGCTGGTCGTCTTATTCTCCCAAAAATGTAGCCACAAATTGGTGAAAATGGTTACATCTTGAAGGTATATTGACTAGGTGTTTCTTACAGATTGGATGTATAATTTTAGATTAAGGATGGTAATATAGGAAGAGCAACACCTTTTGGGTGAAGAAATGGAGAAACAAAAGCTGTCTTTTGTTTTTGTCTTCTCTTATATTTCTGCCTTCTATTATAAATTCCATAATTTAGAGTAGATCTAATAATTTTTATTTATTAATTTTCCTTATTTTTTGTAGGGTTTGCTATGCTACTTGGTTGTGTTTACTGCTAGCTCTGTGCTCAAGGATCACTCCTAGAAATGCTTGAGAGACCATATGTAGGAACCAAACCACGGTTGACTGCATGCAAAGTCAGTATCTTATCTGCTGTGTTCTCTGTCTGGCCCAGATGTCTGATTTAAAACGATACATTGACACATTATTCCCTAGTGAAGTCCATCTCCATTTGAAGAAAGTTTGTATTTCAGAGTGCTAGTCCATAATTTCTCTACATTGGAGAAGTGCTACATTTTAGAGCATACTATAAAGGTTCTGAGATCTGCAAAAGAGACATTCATTTGGCTTTAGTTTTGTATGAACTTTATTTGACTTTAAAATATCCTTAGTTTATCTTCTATTTACAGTCTAAAGAACACACTGAGATATGTTGGGAAACAGACCTATTTTTAGCTTCTGGAAATACTTTAAGCCTCTTTTTAACTATAGTCACATTAGTTTTCCCCCAACATCCTTTTCATATAATTTACTCAATATTATGTGTAGATCCTCTGGTCTATAGAATTAGTTCTAACCCCCTCAGTTTCATGTTCCACTCTGGCTACAGTGTAGTCCTATCCTTTTATATGCAAACCTGATGTTTAAGTACTCTGGATACCTGCGGCTCTACTGTGTCCTGGTTACATCTCTGGTGAATCCTGAGGTCACTGTTCCATAGATTTTTCACTTAAACAACTACTAACTATGCATTGACCAACAAAAGGGCAATTTATTCCAGGAAACTTCCTGGGACTCCCACAGGGCATAGCAATCTCCTATGCAATCTCAGAGCACACACTGGGCATGTTATTTATGTGGTCCTTAATATATTGCCACAACTTTAAGTATTAGAGTTGTCTGCTTTTATTTTAAAATTTGAAGATGAATCATCTCCATCTTCTTTGTATCCCTCATAACTCCTAATATTGTAACTTGTTTTCTCTATTTACAAATATGCATATAAATCTTCGTGGAATACATATGAGTTTGAATATTTTATAAGGGTAGAGGGTCATTTCTTATATTCAAATATTCTATTTTGGAAGTCACTATGCTGAAATAATAATAATAGTAATAATACTAACAATAATAAAGTAGAAGGGTCAGAGCTTACTGTGTTCATATATTGTATTGGCTCTCCTGCTAAATCATATGCTAGGGTATTTGTATATGTTTATGTGAAAGAATGCCTCTCAGATAAGAGGCACTTTCAGGTGATTGGATATAAGAAAAGTGGACCCACATCCCAAGGAAATGGAGACAATTATAAGCCTGAACTTTGTGGGAAGGGGGAGTCAGTTCTGTGAAGCTGAGAACGTGTGTTTGTGTTTCTATCAGCTCTTGTGCAGACAAGAGATATTTCCTAGAAGGTCAAAGGTGTTTTCTATCATCGTGTGGAAGATTTGTCAGAGCAATACCCTGATCAGATGTAGACTACAGGATAGCATGTCAAAGGATAGGCTTTGCTGGCCTAAGACATGGCATCCCAGAGAAGCAGGTTATCCATCTGTACTAACAAAGACCTGAATACTGGACAAGAGCCCTAGCAGTACCAATTGTGATATTCACTACAACAGAAGCCAGAGACTGGCCAGGTGTACCCAGAACTTATCACGAGGGGTGATTCATTTCCCAGTCTCTGGAAGCACCTATGGAAGTGAGCCGCTCAAACTTTCACCTCATTAAAACTAAGCTTCTAAAGTGACTTCATGCTTGCATTGGAGTATTTTGGGGACAATGAAATGAGAATGTCACTAATGTACTTTGGTTAGGACCAGGCAGTACTTGATCCTCACAATACCATGTCTAATTCAAACCTAGGCTTCTGATGGAGCATAGAACTGCTGCTACAAGTATTCACTGAGAATATGAGTGTATCGAGCCTGTGGGTAAATCATGCTCCAACAACCCCTGTAGAGAACTAGAAAAGATTTGGGAAGACAGATCTCAGCATGATCATTCTGTCCTTTGGTTCCAAGCAAATGCAAATAAGTAAACTACAAAGTAAAATATAAGAGCAGTCAGAGGAGAATAATAATAAATGATACTAATATCAAGTCTCATCAGTGCTTACTGACAGCCACTGCTCTAAGCACTGTAATCTCCTCAGAAAATCTCTAAGGGAAGCACCTTCATCCCCCCTATTTATTCATGTGAAACTGAGTTTGAAAGATTGGTTACACAGCAAATAAGCAGCAGAGTTGGACTAAGACCAGCTAAAAGAATTTTTTGTAAGGTTTGGTATTTGGAACTCTAGAGTGGCTGTCCAGAATAGATGTTTAATGCTGCTTAGCATTAAAAAAAAGCAACTTTTAGAGCTGGGAAGATTGAATCTAACCAACACAGCTTGGCTAAGAAGGGAAGAATGGATTAGAAGATCAGTGGGTTCCCATGAGTTAATCTTTGGAATAGAAATGACTCATATCAAAATCACCCAGAAATGACTTTAGAAATACCAATCTTTAAGCCTCAACTTGACTGCACAGTTGATTTTTTAATATATATTTTTATTTTTATTTTTTTCTGGTTTTGTATTTTGTATCACACCAGGTAGTGATCAGGGCTTACGCCTGTCTCTCTTCAAGGATCACTCCTGTGCTTATGGAACACTGTGGGCCAAATCAGGATTGACTATTTGCAAGGCCAGTTTAACCCCTGTAGCATCTCTCCTGTTCATAGACTGCACAGATGCAATTGCTTGCACTGCAGTAATGATTTCTTTCAGCCCTGGTTTCCTTCCAGTTTCAGAGCCTGCAAACGGCATCTTAGCACTTTGAGTGACGTCAGCTCTAAGGCTCAACTAGGCAGCAAGGCCACTGGCTGACCACTGGATGGCATCCCTGTCCTTCCTTAGCCTGTAGGATACTTGCTTATCATTCCCAGCTCTGCTTAGAGTGCTCCTGTAACTGTGTGCTGTGCTGGAGTCTATCCTCAGAACAGTGAGACTGTCATAGCCTCCTATCAAGTCCTTCTACCAGCTGGGTGTGATTTCAGACCCAGGCAATTACTGAGTGAAGGGACAGACTGACATTTTTTTTAAGGTCATAAAAAAGGCTTTTTGTTTTTACAAAAGCAGATATCTCTATTTCATCTTGGGATGAATACGTATGCAGATCATGCTTTTAAAGACCAAAAAGGAGAACAATGAGAATCTAGAAGGGGTGATCAGATACATCCTTTTCAGCACTGAAACCTTATGCTTACCGGTTAAAGGGAAAATGAAATTTATTTCTATCTCCTTTTATAAGTAGTTGTGTTCAGTAGACAAGTATTTGTAGGGTTTGGATGTTTGTGTGTTTGTTTACTGCTCGCTGGTAAAAATAAGTTAGAAACTTAATTTTCTTAATATAACCCAGATAGAGTGGGAAGCAAAGAATCAGACTGTAGTATTTCCAAGATGAAGTTGTGGAAGTTAAGCATAGTTCTTATTTCGAAAAGTGTGTTCAGAAAGAGCCATTAGCTTTCTTCAGACAAAGATTAAGTGGAACTTGCCATTTGGCTTAAATTTTTACTCTATTCTAATGATCAGAAGTTACACAAAAGCTTAATGTAGAAAAATGGGACAATAAAATGTGTTCAGGCCTTCTTTCCAGCTTTACCTCAGCTTCCTCTGGGTTCCAGTGCCATCACTGATCATCTGCCCTTTGGGCCCAGCTAGGTTTGTGTCTGGGAGGAAATAGGGAGCCTGATGTCATAATCCTTTCCAGCAAATGCCAACAGGACTGTCTTGTTGAGTCTTTTCTCAGTGTCCTCCTGTGTTCTAGCACCATTGCTGATCCTTTGTCCCCAGGGGACAGTCAGGTCTGTGTCTGGGCAGAAACAGGGAAACTCCCATTTAATCCCCTCCACCAAGCACAAACAGGGCCTTCTTTTCAGCCTTCCCTCAGCCTCCTTCTGTGTTCCAGTGTCATTACATAAACCCCCATCCTTAATATCAGCCATCCTTTTCCCAAACTGAAGTTATTTCAATTTATATCAGAGAGTTCCTGGCAGAATGGATTTAGTACTTCTTTCTCTTAGAAAATATACAGCTCAAAGCCCAGTTGAACAAACCAATGAACTAGTATTCAATATTTTTATCATATTTAGACAAACTTGCTAGTTTAGAAAAATAACCTCTAAAGAAGATATACCTCGAGTCACATTTCATACAAACAATTCAATAGATTACTTTATAAACACCCTGATATTCCAGCATTCCAAAGCACTAAATGCAAAGATCAGTGGGGAAGCTAAGGAAGACAATCCTGGCAAATTTCAAAGTCCATGTAAATGCCTGAATCTTATGGATGAGGATATTAAATAATAAAATTAATGGTGTAGCAATGGGAATCAAGGAGACACTAGCCTGTGAAATTAAGAAATCTATAGATAAAAAATTCAACCAACTCAGTTAAGAATGTTTACAGAAGAACAGAGAATCCATACAAATGGAACTGAAGGAACTAAAAAACATGTTAGCATCATAATAGTTGAATTATACAGGTAGAGAATTCATAGAGGAACTTGAAGACAAATTACAACCCAGCAGTGATAAAGAAGTCAAAAAATAAAGGAGAGAAAAAAACACTTGAAGAAAAAGCAAGGTAATTTATGAACAAAGATAAGAGAAATAATCTCCAAATTATATGAATAGCAGAAGGGGAAGAAAATGGAGAGGGAAGAACAATTAGTGAGGGGAATAATAGAGAACTTCCCCACCCTTGGGAAAGAGGTAAATCTAAGAGGCAAAAAGAGTGCCAAACATATGAAACTATGCCTGCCCAGTGGGGCCCGACTGTGAAAAATTGTGAGTGCTGCCTGTGTGTGTCTGTCTACTGTCCTGTCATGTGAACCTCTTGGGAGTGGACCAAAAAGAGGCTCTAGAAGAGCACGGCCACATAGTGAAAGAGCGCCATCGCAACAAGAAGAAAAAAATCACACTAAGAACTGTGCTGGACCACTGAAGCCCAGCATTTCTCTCCGGACTGTCTTCTCTGCTGTGTGCTGGGGCCTAAGATTTGATCCTGTGTGAGGCTTCATCCAAGGAGGACTCCCCTCCCTTAGAGGCAAGTCGACCCATCCAGAAAGGGCGGAGCCAGAGGAGTGTGGCTGCCTACATCATTTAGCCAATGAATACCACCACAACACATAGAAAAAACCACAATACAAGTGTGACAATGGGGAAACAATGCCGGCCAGCATCAGACCTAGAGAATGAAGATGACAATTCTGATGACCAGATAATGACCAACCAACTAATCAACCTCTCAGATAAGGACTTTAGACAAGCAATATGGAAGATGCTCAACAAACTCAAAGAAACCATGGATCGAGTTGAACAGAACACTAATAAGAACCAAGAAAATATGAAGACAGAAATCACAAAACTTCAAACTGAAATAATATGTCAACTAACAGGCCTGAAAAAGTCAGTAAACGAAGTGAATGACAAAATGAATAAGCTCTGGGACAAGGTATCAGAAGCTGAGAATAGACTTGGTGCTGTGGAAGATGAGATAAATAACAATTCCATACAGCGGCAGAGATTGAAAAAAAAAACTTAAAGAAAATGAACCGACAATGGAAAAGTTAGTCAAAGAATGGAAACAGATGAAAATAGAAGTCTATGATATGCTCAAAAGAAACAATTTAATCATTGGAGTCCCAGAGACCCAGGAAGAAAATTTCGAGGAAGAATCAACGATCAAGAACATCAGTAAAGAGAAACTTCCAGAGCTAAAGAATATATGTGATTAAATTATGCATGCTCAAACAGTACCAACCAAAAGAGACCCCAGAAAAAATACCCCAAGACACATTCTAGTCACAATGATAAATCCCACAGATAGAGACAGAATTCTGAAAACAGCAAGATCAAAAAGAGAAATTACATTCAAGGGAGCATCCTTGAGATTTACAGCAGACCTGTTACCAGAAACACTCAAGGCCAGAAAGCAGTGGTGGGATATTGTGACAAGACTGAATGAAATGAATGCTTTACCTAGAATATTGTACCCAGCAAAACTCACTTTTTGGTTTGGCGGAAGAATACATGGTTTCACAGACAAAAAACAGCTCAGAAACTTTACAGACTCAAAACCAGTCTTAAGAGAAAAACTGAAAGACCTAATTTAAGACAAGACTAACCAAAAGACACACCAAATTTCGATATAAAGATGGCATTAAATCCCAGGACAATTCTTTCTCTCAACATCAATGGACTAAATGCATCAGTTAAGAGACACAGAGTGGTGAAATGGATCAAAAAACTCAATCCAACCTTCTGCTGCCTACAAGAAATGCATCTGAATAGTCAGAACAAATGTAGACTCAAAATAAAAGGCTGGAGAAAAATTATCCAAGCAAACAACACCCATAAAAAAAGCTGGAGTTGCCATACTAATATCAGATAATGTAAACTTTATACTCAGGAAGGTTGTAAGGGGGCAAAGACGGACATTTTATATTAATCAAGGGGTATGTAGAGCAGAAAGAAATAACTCTCCTAAACATATGCACCGAATGAGGGGCCAGCAAAATATTAAATACAATTGTTGACAAATCTGAAAAATAAAATCAATAACAACACAATAATTGTGGGGGACCTCAACAAGGCTTTGTCAACACTGGATAGGTCAACCAGACTGAAACCCAACAAGAATATACTAGACCTGAGGAGAGAAATGGAAGAAAGAGACCTAGTGGATATATATAGGACACTCCATCCTCAGAAACCTGGATACACATTATTCTCCAATGTACAAGGGACATTCTCCAGGATAGACTACATGCTGGCACATAAAACATACCTCCAAAATATCAAGAGGATAGAAATTT
The DNA here is from genome assembly GCF_024139225.1 of Suncus etruscus. NCBI lineage: Eukaryota > Metazoa > Chordata > Mammalia > Eulipotyphla > Soricidae > Suncus > Suncus etruscus. The sequence goes on along the minus strand of NC_064849.1, from coordinate 63,471,795 downwards.
TGCAGGCTACTTTCACTGACCACAAGGCTCTGAAATTATTTGTGAATTCCAAAGAGCTACAGAAGAAAAACTTTAAAACCTGGAAGTTAAACAGCCTCATACTGAATAACCAGTGGGTCCAAGACAAAATCAAGGAGGAAATCAAAAGGTTCCTGGAAACAAATGACAATAAAGACACAAACTATAAGAACATATGGGACACAGCAAAAGCAGTACTGAGAGGAAAATTTATAGCTTTGCAAGCACACATCAGGAAGGAAGAAGGGGCTTACCTGAGTAGCTTAATGACACAGCTAATAGAACTCGAAAGTACTCAACAGAAGGACCCAAAAATAGGGAGACAGAAGGAAATAACAAAGCTGAGAGCAGAAATCAACGAAGTGGAAACCCAAAAAACAATCAGAAATATCAACAAAAGCAGAAGTTGGTTCCTTGAAAAAATAAACAAGATTGATAGACCACTGGCAAAACTAAAAAGAAAGAGAGAGAGAGAGAAACTTGATAACTTGTATTAGGAATGAAAAAGGAGAGATCACTACTGATATGGCAGAGATTCAAAGGGTAATCAGAAACTACTTTGAGAAACTCTACACCACTAAAAATGAGAACCACTAAAAATGAGGTTAACTTAAGCTAATATGCATGTACATGGAAATGTAAAAAAATACTATGCCTGTAATGTTTAAGGAGTTAAGTAAGTTTTATGGCTTTAGATTGCCTTGTGTGCTCTTAAGAAATATTATAATGTGTTAAAATCTGGGGATTTGAGGGAGAAAGTAATTGTACATGGATTCTGTTTTATTTATCTTAATGTTCTTTGGCTGAAAGTTCAAAGTTAAGATATCAGCAAGGGGACTTCTGAGAATTATGTTATGGATGATTGTCCTTCCACTGTAACTTTACCTTGTCCTCTTTCTTTGCATCTTTGTTCTCATAATTAAAAATAAAAAATTAAAAAAAAATGAGAACCTGGAAGAAATGGATAAAATCTTGGACTCTTATAATCTTCCACGGTTGAAGGAAGAGGATGTAGCATGTCTAAACACCCCCATCACTATTGATGAAATTAAAACGGTAATCAAATGTCTGCCCCAAAACAAAAGCCCATGCCCAGATGGATTCACTAATGAATTCTTTCAAACTTTCCAAGAGGAACTACTACCAATCCTGGCAAGACTCTTTCATGAAATTGAACTGAAATGCAAATGGTCTCACTCATCTATGGGTTTTAAGAAAATTGAAAGACATTCTTGCAATAATAATTTTCAGACACAAAAGAGAAAAGAGCTGGAAGTTACAGCTCACCTCAGGAAGCTCACCACGAAGAGTGATGAGTTTAGTTAGAGAAATAACTACATTTTGAACTGTCCTAATAATGAGAATGTATGAGGGAAATGGAAAGCCTATCTAGAGTACAGGTGGGGGTCTGGTGGGGAGGAGGAGATTTGGGACATTGGTGATGGGAATGTTGCACTGGTGATGGGTGGTGTTCTTTACATGACTGAAACCCAAACACAATCATGTATGTAATCAAGGTGTTTAAATAAAATATTAAAAAAATGAGCCAAAAAAAAAAAAGAGTGCCAAACAAAACATACCTTAACAGAACAACTACCCTACCCAATATAAGGTACCACAGCTCTTTCTGTCAATAGTTTTATTAAATGTTAATGGTCTAAACTCTTCCATAAAAAGGCACAGAGTAGCTGGTTGGATGAGGAAACAAAACCCATACTTCTGCTGCCTGCCAGAACCACACTTAAAAGTTTGGGATATACTTGGGCTCAAAGTAAAAAATAGTGGAAAACAATTATAAAAGCCACTGCAAAAATAAATAATAAAAAAGCTGGGACAGTGATACTCACATAAAACCAAGCTGCATTCAACCTCAAGAAAGTAATAAGAGACAAAGGTGGTCCCTACTTATTGATCAGGGGGAAAATAATAAGAGACAAACATGGTCACTACATACTGATCAGGGGAAAAATCAAGAAGTACTAACTCTGATCAACATCTATGCAACACAGTAGACTCAGAAAAATATGTAAGGATTTTACTCACAAACTTAGAGAAACATATAGACAAACACTTGACAGTAGTGGGAGATTTCAACTCCCCATTATCACCACTAAAGAGATTCACTAAGCAGAACACTAGCAAAGACATAAGAGTCCTAAATGAGAAACTAGATGAATTAGACTAATGATGTATACAGGAAGTTTTATCCTCAAAAATCAGAATACACATTTTACCCAAGTGCACATAAAACTTTCTCTAGGATAGACCATATTCTAGGACACAAGTCTAACCTACATAAAGTCACAAATATAAGAATTATACCAACCATCCTATTAGACCACAATGACATAGAGATCAAGATTAACTGTAAAAAGATGTAGAGAAAACCTAACACTTGGAAACTAAACAACATGATGCTCAACAACAGCTGGATAAAGAGGAAATTAAAGAAGAAATAAAGATTCCTCGAAACTAATGATAATGAAGAAACAAATTGCCAAAAATCTATGGGATGGGGCTGGAGAGCTAGCACAATGATAGAGCTATTGCCTTGCATGTAGTTGATTCAGGACAGATGGTGGTTCAAATTCCGATATCCCATATGGACCACCACACCTGCCAGGAATGATTTCTGAGTGCAGAGCCAGGTGTAACCCATGAGCACTGCTGGTTGTGACCCCCAAAATATATTAATAGATAAAATTAGTTACTAGTATTTAAAAAGTCTATGGGACACAAAAAAACCAGTAATTAGTGGAAAATTTATAGCACTACAGGACTACATTATTAAAGAAGAAAATGACAAAATCAATAACCTAAAGGGACATCTTAAACATCTGAAAAACCAACAGCACATAAACCCAAATACAAGCATAATAAAAAAAAATAACAAAAACTAGAGTAGAAATCAATAATATAGAAACAAAGAAAACAATACAAAGAATTAATGAGACCAGAAGCTTGCTTTTGAAAGAATATACAAGATAGATAAACTACTGGCAAGACTCACAATGAAATAAAAAAAGGGTAAAATATTCAAATAATAGGATCAGAAATAAAAGGGGAAAGATTACAACAGAACCCCAAGAAATCAAATACATTATGAGAGCTTATTATGAACAACTGTACTCAGTTAAGCTAAAGAAATTAGAAGAAATGGACAGATTTCTGAAAAAATATCATCTCCCAATACTTAATGAGGAGGAAGTGGAAAGCTTAAACAGGTCAATCACAAGTAAAAAAACTGAAACAGTAATTAGAAAACTACCCAAGAACAGATGTCCAGGACATGTAGGTTTACAGGTTTACAGGTAAATTTTTGTTTGTTTGTTTGTCTTTGATTTTTGTGTCACACCTGGCAGCGCTCAGGTGGTCCTCCTTGCTCTACGCTCAGAAATCGCTGCTGGTTATCTTGGGGGACCAGATGGGATGCCGGGATTTGAACCACTGTCCTTCTGCATGCAAGGCAAACACCTTACCTCCATGTTATCTTTCCGGCCTCTACAGGTAAATTTTATCAAAGAAAAGTTACCATCATTGTTCCTTAGACTCTTCCAAAATATTAAAAAGGCTGGAACCTTTCCTAATACCTTATGTGAAGCTAATAATATGCTCATTTCCAAAGCTGACAAAAATACCACCAAGAAAGAAAACTATAGTTCAATTTTACTAATAAAAATGAATGCAAAAATCCTTAAAAAAATCTCAGCAAACCAAATCCTACAACACATCATGACCCAGTGGGTTTCATCCCAGGGAGGCAAGGATGGTTTTGTGTGTGCAAATCAATCAACATCACACACCACACCAATAATAAAAGACATAAAACACATGACAATATTAATTAATGCAGAAAAAGCTTTCAATAAAATCTAATAACTTTTCATATGAAAACTCTCAGCAATATAGGGTTAAATGGAACCTTCCTCAAGATAGTAACAGCTATCTATAAAAATCCCACAGCCAACATTATTCTTAATGGTGAAAAATAGAAAGCATTTCACTAAGGTCTGGCACAAGGCAAAGATGTCCACTATCTCCACTCTTATTCAACATAATATAGAAGTCCTAGCAATAGCAATCAGACAAGAAAAGAAAATCAAGGGAATCCAAATTAGAAAAGAGAAAGTTAGACTCTGTTTTTGCAGACTACATGATAATATACATAGAAGACCTTAAAGAGTCCACAGAAAAGCTCCTAGAAACAATAAACCAATACAGCAACGTGGTCAGCCACAAAGTCAATACACAAAGACAATTGCATTCCTTTCTACAAATAAGGAATCAGAAGAGTAAGAGTCCATCCATTTATAGTAGGTTCCAAAACTATCCAGTACCTAGGAATCAACCTAATAAGAAAGATAAAAATTTATATCAAGAAGTGTCAAATAAATAAATTTCTTAAATAAATTGAAGAAGACCTAAGGAAATGACAGAAAATACAATTCTTACAAATTGGAAGAATCAATATCATCAAAATAGTCATTTTATCCTAAACTTATATATATATATATTCAATAAAATTCCTATTCAAATTCAGACAAGCTTCTTCAAGGACTTGAAACAATAAATCATAAATTTCATATGGAACCATAAAAGAACTAGAATAGCCAAATTAATACTATAAAACAAAATACTGGGAGGCTCTCATTATCTAATTTGAAGCTCTACTACAAAGCCATAGTAATCAAAACAGCATAGTATTGGAACAAAGACAGATTTTTCAGACCAATAGGTCAGAATAGAAAATCTAGTGACATAGATATTCTAAGCACATGGTCAACTAATCTTTGATAAAAGAGCCAAGAATATGAAATAAAACAAAGAAAGTCTTTCTTCAACAAATGGTGTTGGAACAATTGTGGAACAATATGTGTAAGGATTTAAAGATTGATCTATATCTCACACCTTACCAAAAGTCAATTCTAAGTGGATTAAAACTCTTGAGATTAGACCAAAATTTATAAAGTTTATTGATAAAAACATAGCTATAACACTCAAAGAGTTGGATGTCAAATAAGTCTTCAATGATAGGTTGCCAATGGCAAGAATTTAATAAATAGACTACATCAAACTAAAATGTTTCTGTATGGCAAAAGAATCACAAACTAAAATTAGAAGGCAACTAACTGATTGAGAGAGAATTTTTTACACTCAACACAACAGATAATGTGTTGATTTTTAAGATATACAAAGAATTTACAATGGTTAGCTCCACAGAAATCAAAAACCCCATAAAAAAATGGGGAGAGTAGAAGAAAAGGCACTTCTTGTACTCTCTTCTATACATCAAAGAGACATTCTGCAATGGATACAGCTGTTTATATTGAGCAAGTATCCAATAAACTGCTCTTTATAGATGTCTATAATATTCTAATGCATGTATCCACAGAAATGGGTGCAGAATGTGCTTGGAAGCCATGGACTCTCACTACAGTGCTTGCTCTAAAAAGTTTTAATGTCTTAATTTTACTCTGTCTATAAGAACTCCTTGATCTTTTTGCTCACAGTGGTACTTGGAGACATAGGTTGGTCACCCTAGTTTCACTTTGCAATGTTATATTTATTAGATTCAGAAGACAATGTTCATTAAGATAATATCTTGATAAAAATTTTAATCTAGGGCCCAAGCAGTGGCACAAGCAGTAGGGAATTTGCCTTGCACATGCTAACTTAGGATGGAAACTAGTTCAATCCCCTGGCATCCCATATGGTCTCCTGAGCCAGGAGTGATTGCTGAGCATAGCCACGAGTTACCCCTGAGTGTCACCAGTTGTAGCCCAAAAAGAAAAAAGAAAAACAAAAAAAAAAAAAACCTCATCTATTCATTTTTTACTTCATTATGCCTGCTAATCTAATCTAATGTTTATGTCCATAGATAACAATGGAACATGCAACTTCATGCCAAAATTTGCTGCAGAGCTCATTCATTGAGTATGTTATTGTAACTTATTTTCGATTTCAGGTAGTTTACCCTTATACCATAATACTCATGATTTTAGTTTACTTTTAGGAAAGGAACCTAGTAGCTCAAGACCCTCTAGATGATTCCTCATGGTATAAACTTCATTTACAGTGCTCATTACCATATTGCTTAATTTCCAGACTTAAAATTATGATTATTTTTAAGAATGCTCTATATACTATCTAACCCATGAAGCCTCTCTTCAGTAAAGTTTACCCTCATTAATGATGATTGGCCTAGAAAATGGAAAATCTTTACATCTGACTTTCTTGCTTTATACTTTATAAGCATTTTGACCCATTCCATCTGGGTCAGATTTTCAACTGTAAGCCCTGGATCAATCCCTAGTGTCTATGTGTGTGCATGAGTGTATGTGTTGGCCACCTCAATGTCTGTCTAATGTCCACCTGGAATATACATAATGTCTGTCTCTGTTGTATATTATCCTTCCCCCTGTTATATATAATCTTTCTCCCACTTAACAGATTCTTTTTCAAGCCCTTTACTCTCTCAGTTCTGGCATCAACTTGTTCCAGAGTGTGTTCAAATAACATCCTGATGACTTGATAACAACAGCAACAACCTACTTTCAGGACAGGATTCTCTACATTGCCAAATAATGGTGAGATGAAACCAGAAGATGCTCCATATCATTCTGACATAAGATCTGTACAAAACCAGGCTTTCTAACTACAGAAGCCTGACTGCAACAGCTGTGATTGTGAAGAGCTTTTACTGGGACAACAGAGAAAGATTTTGGGTTTAAACAACTTAGTATGCCTAGAGTCTGTAGTGGGTCTTATGCCAGGATGCTTCATGGATAAGATCTCACTGTTTTTAGGCCAAAGCTTTTTCCTTTCTATTCTCTGTACTTAGGGACACACACACAATAACAACTGCCACACACACACATTTTTATTTATTGTATATTTTATCTCTTATCTTTTAAATTGGGCTCCTTTTTTTCATAAAACCTTGAGACACAGATACCTTCATTTTTTCACATATTCTCACATTTTTCTAGAAATGAATAAAGTCTGGGGGCAAGAGGACAAGTAGTGTTGAATGCGTTGGTGGGGAAATAAATGAAGACAGAACTAAATATCCAAGCCAAATAATACATAATAGAATAAAGGTAATAGAATAAAAATATCTGAACAATTTTAACTTAAAGGGGCCTGTTATACTGACAGGCTAGGGGAGAAATGGTGGTGGGATAGGATGACCTCTGGGTCCAGTGGTGGAGGGAGGTTGACAATGGTGGTGGGAAGGTCTGTGACTCATTGTATATCTAAAATTCAACTAACTATGAAGGAGTCTATATAACACAATTGTTTTAATAAAAATAAAATAAAATAAAATAAAATAAAATAAAATAAAAATGTATTCAGACCACAAACTCGTGTGATGTAGGGTTCTTTCCCCCTTCATTTTATGTTTGTTTGGTAAAAGTTATTTTGTATTTTGACCTGCTTTTTTTCCTCAGGTTTTTTTTTCATTTATTTAAAATGTTAACCCTCTTAAATTCAACTTTGCTTTTCTGGGCAGCTTTGGATTGCTTGAAGCTAGTATAATCAGCTAGTGTGACTCTGAGTTCTGCCTTGCTGACAGGCTATGTTTCTTACTGGACTTTTGTTAATGTACTAGGGCAAGACCACTTAGTTTCAGATTTGACATGAAGCCATAGGACTAAATTTTGGATTAAAAGAAAGAATAGGCTCTGGGGACTTTATGATATTTGGAGGGAACGGAGAGAGATGACCACTTCTCAAATCTATTCCATGTAACATTTTATATTCTGCAGTTACTTTGGTTTTTGGTTTCAGTTGCCTATGAGTAATAGAAAATGCCTAGCAACCAAGGTGAAATAGTTAATCTTTATATTTCTTTTCTTTAAAAGTACTGCTATATTTTCTTGTCTGGAAATTACAATGTAAGCTAATCTTTTTCTTTTTTTTGTTTTTCGTTTTTGTTTTTTCGGACCACACCCGTTTGATGCTCAGGGGTTACTCCTGGCTAAGTGCTCAGAAATTGCCCCTGGCTTGGGGGGACCATATGGGACACCAGGGGATCGAACCATGGTCCTGGTCCTTGGCTGGCGCTTGCAAGGCAGACACCTTACCTCTAGTGCCACCTCGCCGGCCCCAGTGTAAGCTAATCTTAATGTAACTTGAATATAATTATAGTATAAGATAATCTTAATATCACTTGAAAATAAACTTTAATCTAGAACCCCTTTTCAATACCTATCAAAATTCTATAACAATACAAGAGAGACAGAGAACATAGAGGCAAAGCATCATTGGTTGATTCTATTTAAATGCTATTTTCTCAGTTTCTTGAAACTGAAAAAGTCTTGCTTCACTTTTGTAAGAAGGTGAGTTCATTTTGTATAATTTCTACAAATGGTTGGTAGTTGGACTGCAACCTGTGAATCTTATAAGTTTAAATCTCTTTTTAAGACCTGTAAAATACAAACAACAAACACACAGACTTTTTTTCTTGTCATGATGTTCATCATCCATATGCCATTTATTTGGTGCTTCCAAATCATGAATACCAATTGAATAAAGAAGTACTCTTGGTGGTAGATATACCAGAGGAGATAGATACAGGTAAGATAAGGGCCAAATATTAGTGAATCTTACACAGTTCTTGCCAAAGTTCTGTGAGTGACTGGGGAAGGTTTCTCTTTGTAGTGGTTCATGGAAGACATATTAACTAAAACAGATTTTTCATAGAGGAGAACTAATCTCCCAGTCAAATACCCATGTGATAGCATTTATTTGAGTGAATACATTGGTTCTAGGCTCTATTTCTCCCATATGTTAGGCTTCGACATTTTAGGCAAGCAACGCACCAGAAGGAGACTTGATAGTAACCTCACATTTACTGGGTTTTGGCACACCTACCTACCTACCTACCTACCTACCTACCTACCTACCTACCTACCTACCTACCTACCTACACACACACACACACACACACACACACACACACACACACACACACACACACACACAGTCACATGCAATGATTATTTGCTAGCCAGACCTGCCTATTCACTTCTAAAGCAAGTTATATGGGAAACTAGTAGTGTGTAATATCAATCACAATTAGATGATGTCAAAATTTTATGGAGACTTTGGATCCTCTTATTTAGCAAATCTCTGACAACGCATGGATGAACTCTCCCAGTTTTCCCTGTTTCTTTTCATTTCTCTTATCCAAAAAGCCTCCTGCTTTTCACATGACTTTCAAATAAGGTTTAATAATTCCATTGAAATAAAAACACAGTTTGAATTTTTGCAATTAACTCAATCACAATCTCATTTTAATCTCACTTTACCTTCTTGAGATTCTCCCTAGTAGCCTTAGTTGGACTTTTGTTATGTACCTGGTTCTCTGCCACATGTTTATGGCATTTGTAAGTCTGTTCTCAAAGATAGCTGTATAATTACCATGGTTTGGATATTTAGATATTATTTATTTTTAGTAATAATGACATTTGAAAGATCTTCAAAGGCAGGTTATGCATTACCACATATTATTTACATATATTTATGTAATATCTGTATTATGTAGCCTCTTATATTCTTATTATAGAGCAATGGCCCCTTTAAAAAGAGAACAGTCTGTATTCAGAGCCGGTTAATCCTGCTATGTTCTGGAAACCTGGCAGAATCATTAATAAGAAAACCAGTTGTGTGTAGATTTAAATTAATCAGCAAGCATCCAGCACCTAGAAACCTAAGGGGAGAAAAGAATCTTTCTCCTTGAAAAGAGAAAATATACTCCCCTCTCATTGGGAAAACCTACACGCACACATACATACAGGGAATCATGGAAAACAGGCATATGGTGTGGTCATAATCTTTTCTCCCTTGTGGTTTGTGTCAAGCTGTGTGAAAGAAAAAGTTTAAGTCTCTGAAAGATGAATTGCACCCTCAGGAGGATGATTTCAGATTCTAAAGGATGGTGCTACTAAGGTGGATTAGATTCTCCATTGTGGAGAGAGCTATTTTAACTTCAAGTCCAAGCACAAGGGAATCCAGTTCAAAATTCCATATTAAATTATATGAGAGTAAGGTCAAGAAGTAGGGATGAGAGAGAGTGAAGCAGCATCAGATAAACTGGAGTTTTCCTTTTCCACCACAACCAGCAAGGCACTCTCTACAAGTGCATAAAAATTATGGCTCAAATGAATTCTAATTTCAGCAGTCTTATTTCTTCTTTGTTAAGGCTAATGGAAAACAGGATCAATAACAAATTGGGGGCATAAGACATGTAAAAAAGTTGTTTTAGGCTCTAAATGTTTTTTTGTTTTGTTTGTTTGTTTGCTTGGACTTTGGTTTTTGGGCCACACCCAGTGACACTTAAGGGTTACTTCTGGCTATGCACTCAGAAATCATTCCTGGCTAGGGGTACCATATAGGACACTGGGAATTGAACCCAGGTCCATCCTGGCTCAGCTGCGTGCTATCACTTTGGCCCCTTTAAATGTTTAAGTTTCATTTAATACAGAGACTCAAGGTAAGGTAGACATCTATTTTAAAATAAAACATAATTGATAGAGATGTCAGGAGTCACCAACATATCTTTTGTTAATTTTAGTTTATTAAAACCATGTATGTGATTTACATAGTCCTTTACAGTGTTGACCTCCCTCCACCAATGTTCCAAGAGTGCATCTTATACCACCATCATTTGCCCCCTGGCTTGCCAGTATAATAGGCCCATTTTAAGTTTAAGTTGTTATAGTCTGGGTATCTTGATTCTATTGTTGTTAACATTGGCTTAGATGTTTATTTCTGTCCTTTCCTTTCTCCACCAATGCACCTGAGACCACTTGGCCCCTGATCCCATCCTTTTATTTTTCTTTTTATTTTCTTCTTAATTTTATTAAAAATGCAGAAATATGAGGTAAAACAAAATAATCAATGTCTCAATGTTCTATGAAATAAGCTGGAGCCCCTATCTAAAAGATAAAAAGGAAGAAAAAGGTGTGGCAGTGTTTTGCATAGGCACAGCAAAAGTTGGGAGAAATATAAAAGAAAAACCGTTGGCCTAAGAAACTGGGTGTCCCCACCCATGAAACACCCTACAATAAGACCACCTACAGGCTCCACGCATAATAAGTAGTCTAACCCCAAAGTCTTTCTTTATGGTCCCAAGAAAAGTTCTCATCAATCATGATTATCACAGTCAGGCTTCTTAATTAGAGATCTAGGTTTTAGCACAGATCCTATGTCAAAGTCAGAATGTCATGAAGCATCTTCTGGTTTCTTATTACAATTAGGTGGCGATAGATGGCAAGGCAGAGAAACCTGCCCTGAAAGCAAGTTATTGTTGTTTCCAAGTCATCAGATTGTCATAGTAACCCACCCTAGAGCAAGTTGGTGCCAGGGCAGAATTAGGGCCTTTCTAGGTAGAAGTTCAATTCCTGCTGCTGGTGCAGAAAACCATGACAGTTCCATAGAAGGAATCCAAATTTCGGGGTGAACAACCAATGTCTGATTGACTAAAGTATAAGTCAAGTCACTATGACAAATTTCAGGATAAAAGGCTCCTCTGCAAATATACCTTATATTACATATCTTATGTTATGTAATCTAAAGTTACATATTATTTAACCCTAGTTTTCTGTAATGTCCATTCTTACTTGTTATTATGCACTCTTATTTTATTTTTTTAGTTTTTTAAACATTTATTTAGGTCTTTGGGCCACACCCGGCATGCTCAGGGGTCATTTCTGGCTCTATGCTCAGAAATTGCACCTGGAAGGCTTGGGGAACCATGTGAGATACCAGGAATCAAACCCAGGTCTGTCCTGGGTTGGCCATGTGCAAGGCAAATGCCCTAATGCTGTGCTATTGTTTGCCCCCTATGGACTCTTATTTTAAAGGCATTCATTAATTGAAAAATATGTGGCAGTCTCTTTGGCTTTAGGCAACGTATGAGAAGTTTATCTATAAACTACAATGGCTTTATACAATGCATAAAATACTTAGTGTTATGTGCAACAATTAGTGTCCTGGGGCCAGAGTGATAGTACAGCAAGTAAGACATACTTTCCTTGCTTACATGTAGTCAACCAATTTGCAATCTCTGGCAGCCCATATAGTTTCTTAAACCTACCAGGAGTGGTGGTTTTGAGTGCAGAGCCAAGAGTAACCCCTGAAAACCACTTCATGTGGCCTCAAATAAAAAAAAATAATTTGCACCCTCAGAAGAAAGTTTACTAAGGTTCTTTTACTTTATAAGCCAATGTTTCAGAAAGATATCTACCTTGCCAAGGTCTCAAAGTTTTGGGGGTATTCAAATCAATTTGGAAATGCTAGGAAAGTAGAAAGTACTACTCAAGGCAGGTTCTTCCCATTTGCTTTGTTGTGGTGTCTGAGTTACCTACTGATTGAAGTGTTCCTTCACCTGTGGCTTCATGAGTTGGTCACTCATTTGGTTTTGGTGAGTTGGGGTTCTACACTTGATAAATAATGTCTAAGGATTACTCAGTAAGGGAGGTAGTTTAGGAATGGGACTCACAGCCTTTTCATGCATGCCAAGACTTTCGTCACTAAGCTTTCAGAGTAATTTTATATTTAGCAGAGAACTGTCATGTATTCCTAACCCTATTACTATCTCTATGGACTTGGGGTAGTTGCTTCTTTTCCAAGAACCTCAGTTCCTTCAACTATTAAATAATACAATAGGATGTGACAAGCACTGCATGAATCTGGCAAGGAAGTGGAATAGTGCTAGCTGTGAGATTCATGCTGTGTTCCATTGGACCCTCTGTCTCCTTTCATCCTGGGAGAGAAGACATTGGTCCCTCAGGTCATCAAAGCAGCTCTACTTTTATCTGATTTAATTAGTCTTCTGAATAAACCATGCTTTATTGAAAGTCTTCTCCAACTAAGAAGAAAACTGCTGTTTGGAAACCATGGGATTAGATCACTTATAATTTGCTTTCAGAAGTCCACAATTGTGTTTCTATTTTCATTTTTAGCTGTTGTTCCTGTTGTTCTTGCTAACAGTGCAGGAGTGGCACCACCCCCACTGGTGGCGGCACACTTAAAGGGCAGACACAGAACTTGAGAGAAAATGTCAGCTCTTGGAAAACTGCCTAGCTTTGCAAATCTAAATGAGTGCACTGGTGGAAAACATACCAAGCCTTTATTTAGGTCAGGCTAATTGATCAGCAAAGGTGAGCCTCTACTCAAGAAAGAATGTTTGTATAAATGTTTATACCCTGATCAGCAAGAGTCATACCCTGGTCCTCAAGGTGTTGGTGACATCATCATATTAAAGTGACATCATCACTTTATTTTTGTCAATTGTTCCTTTGATAGGAGTAGTTTAGACTTTGCATAGAGGCAAAGCATACATAGAGGAAGATAACACAGCATCAGTTTTAAAGAATAAAGTTGCACATTATTAATTTTAGCCAACTTTTCCCAAACTCTTTCATTTCAAGAAGCATCCTGTAACCCTTTTAGGTTAGCTGTATGGATTTTCTTACTAGGCTACCTCAGTCAATTCTATAATTTAACTTTGATTTAAATGATAATTTTAAAATCCTCTAAGAGCTTTTCAACCTTGGGAAATTTTTGTTTTAAGAGGAAAAATGTGACATGCATTTTCCCCCCTGTAGATAAATTCATCATATTTATGGTTTCTGGTAATAGTTTTTTCAGACTGTTGTAGACAAAAATGGCAGGCTTGATTCTAATATGACAGCAGAATGTTTTCGATGTTGTATTAGATGAAGTACAATATACACAGACAAATGTAAATATTTAAAACATATTGGATGCTTTCTTTATTCAATATCATATAACCACCATGTACTATATTAAAAATCTTTCATAAATATTTTGCACAAAAGAATGCTAAGCACTTAGACTAAAACAATAGCAAAGTAGTTAGGGGGAGAAATTTTCTTGCTTATTAATATTATGCTCTTATCTCTTTCCTTCAGTCCCACACAACCTATAAGGCTGACATGGTTGTTATTTTAAATTGCTTCTTAGTAGCTCTTGCTCTAAGACTTGCAATATCTATTAAAAATCTTAATGAGGAGGATTACAAACCTTGGCAAAGATAAACAACATAAATGTTTCGATTAAAATGGATAAAGTTAAATGGGATTTGAAGCTGGGATAGCAGTGCCAGCAGGATAAAAATGTATTTCCTCTTAAAGTCAAACCTCTGCCATTTCATTATGGGGTCCAGAAGTGTATCCTCAACTCTTCCAAGAAAGGGCCAATTTCACTACATGGAGGTTGTTAGCATATTTATCCTCTTTATAAAACAATAAAAACAAAAATATTTCTCCTGTATTTTGAGTGCTGAAGTATTTCACATAAAATTTTATGTTTGTGGGGGTTTGTGCATTTAAGGACTCTTACTTATTGTTTATGGAGAACATATTGCTAATTTATCTTTTTCTTTTTTTGTGTGTGTTTTTTTCTGGGGTCACACCCGGCAGTGCTCAGGAGTTATTCCTGGCTCCAGGCTCAGAAATTGTTCCTGGCAGGCACGGGGGACCATATGGGACGCCGGGATTCGAACCGATGACCTCCTGCATGAAAGGCAAACGCCTTATCTCCATGCTATATCTCCGGCCCCTAATTTATCTTTAATAATGTTATTTTACTATTGATTTTAAGTAGTAATTTTGAGCTACACAATAAAGAGAATATACATAAAGGAGATTCTGAATAAAACCCAAATTTAACTTGTTTACATGAATACACAAAATAAATATATATTTGCAAGTATGCAAAGTTTAATTAAAAAGCTTTGAATTTTACATGATGCATTTATCACCTGATTTTTATAAAATTCTCGTGTATTCAATAAAAGCATAGTAAACAGTAGTAAAAATTACTATAACAATGCTACCTTCTTATATAATAGATACTTTATGAATACTTAGGGGGCATAAAGGTAATTTAGACCATACCCTGCAGTGCTTAGTGTGAAGACTTTTAAGCAGGATGTATGATGATGGCCTGCATGATTTAATCATAATTATATCTAAAAATAATAGAAAAGAGAAAGAGGGTAAAATATATAATCTCAATATTATAGAAAACAGATTTTTAAAATTGTCATTATCACATAATATTCTTCCAAACCCTCAGAGCATATATCAGCATTCTTTCATACTGATGACAGTTTGAGTTATGTTTTCTTCTACAAATCTAGATAGTTTGGTAAGGTTAAGTAGTTTAAGGATCCAAGATTGGTTTCTACTGGCATTTGTGGCAAATAATCAATCAATAAATTGAGTTGAGTGTGTGAATCTATCTTATTCTCAGTAATTATCAAATATCGAAGAGAATGTAGAAGTGATAAGGCATTATAAAGATCCTCTTGGTTGATCCATGGTGGTAATCAATGTTACCCATTATTCATGACCTGGCTGATTCATTTGTATTGATCTCATTGATCTTAATTCTTTTAGCACTTCAATCCAGCATTTTTTGCTCATGCATCTCCTTTATATGGCTTCTAGATTGGACTTCTGCCTCATTAAACTCACACACCCTGTTCTTCAATCACACAAACCTGCTAGCAGTTTTCTAAAAGTGTTTTCTCTAAACATTTTTGTTTTCTCCATGTTAAAATGACCTTCCAAACTCCCTTCTCTTTCCTGTGAACTCTGTTATCTTTCAAAGGTCGGCTCAAATATCAACTCCTTTGGAAAGCCTTCTCAGACCTTCTTAGGTAAAATTGATCATCTCTTCCTCTGTTTCTGTTTCACTGGTGTTAACCTCTTTTTTTTTTCCTAACATTTATCTTAGTGCTTTGATTATTTGTTTCCCTTGGTAGAATTCATTTATAGCAATGAGCACATTCCTTGAAAAACAGGAAATACTGTTTAGACACATAAACCAACATGTTATGAGTCTCCACATAGAAACTCTGCTCAGAGGCTGAAGTCAGTTTCCAGGACAAGCTCTGTATGAATAAAGCAAAACTAAGTTCAGAAACTATTAGAAGCAATATAAATCTTAGTAAAGACTTTGAGCATAAGATAAGAGCTTAAGTCTAAACATAGAACTAACAAGTTAATTTTTTTTAAAATATACTTTAGGGAATTTTTGTTTGTTTCTTTTTTTTCTTTCTTCTTTTTTTTTATTTACACATTTCTTGTTCCACTTTTTACAACCAAAGAGGAGTTAACATAAATCTTATGTCTGGAATTGTGTAGGTAGTTATGGCTATGGACACAGACTTTAAAAGCTTAACTGTTTTGAAATGGCCACACAAGAGTCGGGACATTTGTAATTCCCCTCCCCTTGTCCATGGTATTTTTGGTTTACAATGCATAACCGGAAGTCCCATCTCTGTGTTACTGTGCTTTCCTTTTTTATTAGTGCAGCATCTTTCATCTTAACTGGAAAAATATTAACTGATTCCTTCAGGTTGTCTAGGATGCCTTATCTGAAGTTGTTCCTTCTCTATCTCTTATGTTAAATAGAATTTTAGTGGGAGAAATGTCTTTACTGAAAGAGAAAGGTATGAGCTAAAGAGTAGTAGGACAGTAAACATATTTCTTTTTTCCCCTCAGTTTTTGGGCCACATCCACTAATGCTCAGGGGGTAACTATTGGTTTTGCACTCAGGAATTAGTTTTGGAGCTGCTGCGGGACTAGATGAGACGTTAGGAATCAAATCTGGGTTGACCACATGCAAAGCAAGCTCCTAACCACCATAATATCATTCTGGCCCAGTGACCATGTTTTATGCTACATTTTGGAAAAAAACTCACTAGATAATAAAAGCAAACTAGCACATTCAGGTTTGTGAGCTTCTCAAAGTATGCAGGACCATCAGCATTATTGTCTGCATATAATGAGAATTTAATACTAATGTTAAATATTAATTCAGTCTGCTCTTTGATTATTTTAGATATCTCAGAGTATGATCAATAGACTATATTTGATCCACCACTTTTTTTTGTTTTAGCAAATTCTGTTTTAGTGAAAAAGATCTAATTTCTTTCTTTATATGTGTATATCTATGACTATTTTCAGTGCCTACTTGGTCTCCAGAATTGTTCAAAATGATTCTGCTATGTCATTCAGTATATAGTTTTTTTGTTGTTGTTGTTCTTTGTGGGGCACATTAATATTGCTAAGAAGAGGGTAGGACATTACTGGATTAGGAGGGCTTGAACCAAGATATCCCACATGCAAAACATGCACTTTTGATCTTTGTACTATCTTCTCTTCTCTAGTATCTGGTACTTGAGAAAGTAAGAGTGTCTGAAATTTGAGAATGTAAAATACTACACATTTTCTTTCTCTACTTCCCGAATAAAATGAACAATAACAATGAAAACTAAAAGTAATTTTAAAAAAGCAAATTTTTACATAATTTAGAATATATTAATATATTTGGATGATTGAACTTCTTTTTACTTTCTGGACTTTGGTATGCCAACTACAATTTCATTCCATAAGTCAATGTTTTGAATTTTATAAGATTGAATAAATAATAACTATATTTATATTTTTAAAAATAATCTTATAGCTGAAGAGATACTACAGGTTAAGGCATTTATATGTAGGTATTCATGACTTTATCCCCAGTACCATATGATTCCCAAGTACTGCCAGGACCAACTCTCAAACACTGTAGAGCCAGGAGTAGGACCTAAACAACATTGAGTATGACCCAAAACTCAAAAAAATAAAAAAATAGCACTTAAAAGTCTTTTTGTTCTTTTGGCTTTGGCCAAAAGTTATGCCCAGAATTTACTCCTGGCAGTGTTCAAGTGAACTCATGTTAGCTCTGTACAAGGTAAGTGCCTTGCCCTCTGTACCTCCAGTCTCTCTGGGCCATTAAAAACCATTTTCTATTTATTCTAATGTTCAAGAGTTAAAATATTACATTTTTGGACTACAGTTGCTTTAGCTTCAATTACTTAAACATTATGTAGAAATTGGCCATAGCTGAGTTGACAAAAGAGAGAGATTCTCCCCTTTGTTGTTTGGCTTTTATAGGAAGGGATATAGGAGTTGGGCAACATCCAGCAATGCTCAGGGGTTACTCCTCGCTTTGCATGCAGGAATCACTTCTGGTGGTGCTCAAGGGATCATATGGAATGGAACTAAACCCAGGTTGTCTATGTGCAAGGCAAGTGTTCTATCCACTGTACCATACCTCCAGCCCCACTTTCCCTATATTTTATAAGAAGTTAGGTACTGACAATATTAGATGTAGCTTTTATTCAAATTAAAATAATTATAAAAATATTGGGGAAAAATAAGAAAATCTAATGCCACGAAAATAGTTAATATTTACATTCCCAATCTATGATATCATTCAACTAAAAGTATAAATCTGTAGTCAAACAAGAAAAATCTGCTATGGGTTTTCTCTTGACAGAAGCTTTAAGAGCTATTTAAGAACTTTCACTCAGATGCATAATTTGTGTTTCTTTGAAAAGGCAATTTATTTATTTCATTGTATTTTGACAACCTACACATATAATTATGCATATGGTTAGTTTCTCTTTCAAAGTCTTTATTCTAATTTACAAAATTAATGTAGTATATCCTCCATCCCCACTTACTTAAAATTGAACATTCCAATCAGAAGACCTAATCAAACATTAAACTTATATTTTTAATTTTTTATCTTGACAGAGTTGAATTAGTATTTTTTTCTTTTGGTTTAAAATAATAAAAAGGGTAAAAAGCAACTTGTCAACAAAAGTAAGTAGGATGTCAAAAATAAAAGTTTTGTGATATTTTATGATATTATTGAAACACTAAAGCATGCTTAATTTAGAATTCAGGTATTTCAAACTGAAAATTCTTAGAGCTTTGTGGAGGTCACACTTGATGTCATCCATTGTGTTTCCTTTTTGTGTTTGAAAAAATGGAAGGATTTCTTGTGGTATTGGGCATCACTTTCCATGGCTATTTTTACTCCATAATTGACTTGCTTTGATGGGCAAACTGATTTAAGAATTGAAATATTAGATTTTAGAAAAAAAAGAAAAAAAAACTAATATTTGAAATGTACTGAATGAGGGGCCAGAGCAGTGGCACAAGCAGTAAGGCGTCTGCCTTGCCTGCGCTAGCCTAGGATGGACCGCGGTTTGGTCCCCTGGCATCCCATATGGTCCCCCAAGCCAGGAGCGATTTCTGACCGCATAGTGAAGCTCAGGGGTGTGGCCCAAAAACTGAAAGAAAAAAAAAGAAATGTACTGAATGAAAGTTCAATTTGGAATAAATCTTAATCATCAGTTATGATGATTCATGTTGAGCTCTGCCTTATCAGGTTGGCCTTTGTTTAGACTAGATCTAGGCATGATGGATGAATTGGTACCAAGCCAACGTGTTGAAGTTAAACCTGGGAGGTCCTGATTTAGCAGAAAACAAATCATGTAAAACCCTAGGAATACCCAGCAGCTCTATTGCTATATGAACTCTCAAAAAACCTGATCCAAATTGCATCAAAACAAAAACATAAAGAATTTTTCTTTGAACCCAACTTTTATTTAAGCAGAAAACTTTAAATTTCCTCCTAAAAAACAATAACAGAAATACATGGAGAATTTATAGTAGAGAATACTTTAGGTTTCAAACTCATTACATACTTCCCCATCTGGCCTGAGATGGCAAAAGGAATTACCTTTATTTCACAGGCAAGAAAATGGAGGTAAGGAGAGAATAAATGGTTTCAGTAAATTGGAAAGGTAGAAAATTGAGCTTTAGTCTCCTGACATTCATTTATCTACCCTAGAATAGTCAGCTTCTATTGTGGGAAGACTTGGGGGGGGGGTTTGCTTTGTTGTTGCTTTGTCTTTGTTTACAAATTCCAGAAGCAATTGAATCAACTAGTTTTACCATATTCTTCCTTTGACACCACATCATTGCTTAGAAAACCTAGTATAACATATTTCATCTTTGCATATCTATAATAATTAGGAAAACCCACTCTCCCTCACCTTTAAATTGACTAAACCATCTATTTTAATTTCCTTTCAGTAGTTCTATATCTTGGAGCCATATGGAACCAATTTAACATGTATCAAACCAAATCACTGGAATATTTAAAGATGCTACTCTGAGTTTAAATGTCCTATATCCTTCAATGTCTTCTCTATTCATTTAAGCTTATCTATACTATTTGATCATCGTAAAACACTGTTTTAAAACTAAAATTTGTTTTTAAAAACACGCACAAAGTTCAGCATAAACATGTAACTCTAGGGGCCCTGAGTAACAGTACAGTGGATGGGGCAGTTGCCTTGAATCTGCACCACATAAGGTCCCCTATCACTGCTAAGAATGACCGTTGAGTGTAGAGCCAGGAGTAAGCACTGAGCACCACTGGGTGGGACCGTAAAGCAACAATAAATTGTAACTCTAGGAATTATCTGATTATGGGAGTATAGACTTGTCAATTACTTTCTTCCAGTCATAATCTTCTTTAGATATCACCTTGAATTAAAACCTCAGTATCCCCTTTTTTCTCATACAACTACCACATTCCAATACTTCTGATATCTGCTTTGTGGACTCTTCCTCCAATGCCAAGCTTTTTTTTTTTTTTTTTTTTTTTTTTTTGATACTAGCTGGGTGTCCTACTTATAATTTCATTCAGTTGTGACCCTAATTGAAGATGAGGTGTCATCTTCTGAAACACAGAAATGCTCACCAATCGGGAAGACCCCCCATATGCTAAGGAATTTTATTGATGATAACTCATATTGTCATAACCATTCATTAGGTGCATTTCTAGAACCTCTTTTCTTTCTTTGAAATGGAGGAATGGGATTTTTCTGGTAGCTAATAATATCTGGGGTCCTTTAAGAGCCAACTTCTAACGAAGTTCATTAGAATAAAAGATGTTCCTATTTTCTTGTTATTTAGCAGTTACAAGGATTTTTGAATCTCTATACAGGCATAGGAACAGAGGCCAACTTTTTATTTTTTTACAATACCATACTGAAAACAAAACACCTAATCTTACTGATTTATTTCTTAGTCCAAGTGTGTTGGACTCTTAATTCAATCTCAGTTTATTGCTAATCAAAAATGTTAAGCTCTTGACATGATATAATGCTGAAATGCTCTATGATTACCCCCATTTTCTTTGTGGGTGAGTTTGTTTCCCCAGTCTAGGTGGTGCACAGACATTGATCCCTGTTGAACTTACATATTATACCCAATTTCTTACTCAGGTTTAACAAACATTCTGAAGTCTGTTTCTAATCTTTTAGCATGTATCTTTTAGGATTCACCTTTACTTTTAATTGGATCAGAAGACTATTGTGATGTACTGAGAAAATTACTGAGAAAATGTACTCTTTTAAAAGTACATGGGTACTTTTTTTTTTTTGGGGTGAACATGTAATTTAAGACTTCAGAAAAAGAAAACAAAAGAAGGTATTTCTATAATCCTGGCCTTTATATTCTCTATCAGGAGGTCTCATATGATGGAATTCCCCTTCCTTGCATCATTGTATCCTTTCTCTCATTCTTCTTATCTGCAAGTCTTTAGATTTTTTTTTGCTCAAGTGTTCCCCCTACTTTCAATTACCTGTTATATTTCTGAAGCTTACACTTTAAATTATAGTCACTAAACTATTCAGTTTCATCCTACTTCGTTATAATTTTATTTTTTATAAATATATTTTAAGTCTGAATAGAAATGAAGTAAAATATAAGCTTCTTTGGGGCTTGTCATATATCTCCTTGTTCTTTATTTTTCTCTTCAAACCATTTATTCCTGCTCTGTAATCCTTGCTCCAAAATCCTGCTTTTATATTAAAAAAAAAAAAGTCAAATACTGTTCCTTCTCCTGCTAAGACCTTATTTCTAACTTTCTTTTTTAGCCTGATAGCTGTGCATTATCTGGTTCTATTTCCAATTTAAATGTCCTTCTATGAGAATAATGCTGCACAGTCTTTTAATCTGCATACTGTGAACATAGCTTAAAAAAGTTTTAAAATATGAAACCAAAAGGCATTTAAAATTGGTGGGGAAAAGTGATTGTATATTAAGTACATTGAGGATTCTGAATATTTTTAGTTAATGAAGGCCAAATCTAGGCATCAGCGTGGAATGTTCAAGGTAAACCCAAATTATCCAGGCCCCATTTACCCTCATATCTTCAAAGAAAGAAAATAGCCAGGGCAAAAAGGAAAATGTGTGTCCTAACAGACAATATGCTTTTTTTTCCTCCCATAATATCATTACTGGTGATGGTAATCACATTGCTCTGAAAAGAAAACAGATTTTCATTTTATTTTGGTCCTAATGAATAGATATCCATTTATGCTACTACAAAGTCATTTCAGGATATGGGTTCTTCTCCTTCAGAGTAGTTAGAATAATGGATGATCTTTTCAGCAATTACTTGGGTATAATTAAATCTCTGGATTTTGCTGACAATTCTAACAGTTGGGCACTCAAGCTTATTTCTGGAGGTTTAATATAGCAATAGAATGGCAGCTTTCCTGACTACTCTGCCCCTATATGGATTAATGAATTTACAGTGCCCTCTTCATAATGCAGTTGATACAGCTATGAAGAGGTAGGGAGGAAAAGGAAATTATAAACAGATCAATAGTGTACAGATACGCTTAGAGGGAAATAGAACATCTGGGTATAAGTATTAAACTGAAAGCAACTAAGGGTAAAGAGCATGGAACATCATTGTGTGTGTGTTATTGATATCTATATGTGACTAGTATATAGAATGCTCCCAATAAGAAATTACTGAACTGCATCAGACTCAGGACAAAACACAATTAAACTAGGAAATGAGGTGCCAAAAAGATATTTTTCTTGTGTCTCTATTCAGGTGTCTTTACTAAGGTCTAAATTCTGTAGGAACTTGTTGCCCATATAAATAGGTAGCATTAAAATATGTGTTTGCCAAGCTTTAACATTTAATTTCCATTATCATAGTATCATAGGTTTGAAATGTTTGATCTTGTTTTTGAAGGTGAGGGCACACCAGCTCTTACTCATGACTTTGAGCTCAGAGATCATTTCTGGTGATGCTCAGGTGACAGTATATGATGCTGAGGATTGAACCTGGGTTTGTTGCATGTAAAGTATGCAACAAGGTAAAAAGCAAGATAAAAACCCCCATACTTTCTTTCTAGCCTCTTGAAAATTTCTTGAGTATATGTTTTACTACACGAACACAGAAGTTGTAATAGTCTTAAAAGTGCTTCCCTCACTTCCTACTTATAGCTTTAAAATTATGCCAAACACCTTAATCTAAATTTATTAATGTATATCAAAGTTAGACTTTTTTTTTCTTTTTTACCTGAGTGGAAAATTTTCTGTCAGATACAACACTTGTAAAATTCCTTTATTATAAAAGCCTCTCATTTTCCCTGTCCTCTAGAACATGAACAATATTCAAAAAATAGCAGGAGAGGATAACAAGAAACACACTAGAGAAATGAGGAAGAGAAGAGATCTTGTCTTTTAGAGCACTCTCTTCCTCAAAACAAAATGGAAATCCTAATGTGATAATAACTTGATCTTTTTGTCTCTGAATCTCTTATTCTGACCCAAATTTTCTTGTTTAGCATAGTCACTGTCCTAGAGATTTAGCAGAAGCAACAGAATATCATTACCTTCTTCAGATTCCATCATTGTCATTGCTTTCATTCTGACCAGTATTGAGTTCTGCATATTTACCTATGTATAAAAAGAAAGAGTGTAGTAGAAGAGTACTTCAATATTACTGAAGCACATACAACTTGAAACACCACTGGTTTTTGTCCATATGTTGCCTTGTCAATTTTCAATCACTTTACTATTTTTTCATTAAAAGCTCAGTAGGCAAAGGTGACTCGTCCGTTTGATTCTGAAAATCAATTTTTACTCCTACCTTTATCCTCTGATCATCTTAGAATGCCAAGTAATTGAGAAATAGTATTTGTTCAACCCAAGTTTGTATCTCCATGATATTTTTTCCTTTTACTTAGACATGGTATCTGTATTAAATTACATTTGAAAGAAAAATAAGAGTAAGGCCTTGGGGGGCAGGGAGAAAGAGAGAGAGAGAGAGAGAGAGAGAGAGAGAGAGAGAGAGAGAGAGAGAGAGAGAGAGAGAGAGAGAGAGCACAGGAGATTATATTCCTATCTTGGATGCAGCTAAACCTGGTTTAATCCCTGGCATCACATATAATCCTCTGAGCACAGAGCTGTGGGCTGACCTCTAAGCACTGACTGGTGTGACCTGCCCTCCCCATCCACATCCCCCCAGAAAAGTAAGGACTTTGAGTGATATTCCTTATTGGTTGCTATAAGGTTTTATATTTTTACTGAGGATAGAGGAATCATGTAAAAAGAATAATAAAAAAAAACAATATAGGAATAGAACTCAATAATTAACTAATTATCTTTCTATTTTCTCTTAGAAGGTTTTAATTTGAAAAGTTTGGCAATATCATTCTTTTAGCTATGAATATGCAAAAATAGGCATATTCATTGGTTTACCATATTTCACAATAGGAGTATGAGTAAGTTCTAGAAAAGCAATGCGACAGAAATAATCATAATACAGAAAAGTGGGGCTTCCTGATTTCAAACTTGAGGCTGCAGCAACTTGTTCTCAGCAAGATAGGCTGCCCCGGTCACAAAAGTTGGTGCCAGTCTCTTGTCGTGGAATTATAAAGGATCTCTGCATTACTCCATATTTGGCTTTCTAATTTCCAACTTGAGGCTGCAGAGGAAGACTCCAGCAAAGTTGATCCCAGTAAGGTGGGCTGTCCGTGCCCACAAAGGTTGGTGCCAGAACAAGATGGTGGTTCAGCTCTGCTTCATGGCCATGCTCATTTTCTAATCAATGAACTCCAACATTACACGTAGAAAACAACAACAACAACACTACAAGCAAGACAATTGTGAAACAACGCAGAGCAAGTCCATGCATAGAGAATGATGATGGAAGCTCTGATAACCCAAGAACAGCCAGTCACCAAGTTAAGCTCTCAGATAAGGAGTTTAGAAAAGAAATATAAAGATGTTAATAGAACTCAATGGAAGCAAAGATTGAATTGAACAGAACACAAAAAAGAATAAAGACAACATAAAGATAGAAATCAGAAAACTTCAAAATGAAATAACAATTCTGAAAATCTCAGTAGACGAGATAAAATCTTCAATGGAAAGCTTCTCCAACAGAGTAACAGCAGCTGAGGACAGAATCAGTGAGCTGGAAGATGAGATGCATAACAACTTCATACAACAGAAAAGATTGAAAAAGAGCCTTAAAGTAAATGATCAGACAATGGAAAAAATACTGAAAGAATGCAAACAGATGAAATAGAAGTCTTAGATAAACTCAACAGAAACAACATAAGAATCATTGGAATCCCAGAGACAGAGGAAGAAACTCCCCAGGAAGAATCAATTGTCAAGAACATATTGCACAGAAATTCCCAGAGCTAAATACTGCATGCAACCAAATTCTGCATACCTGAAGAGTACCATCTTGAAGAGACCCAAAGGAAAGCACCCCAAGACACATCCTAGTCACAAGGACAAATCCCATAGATAGTGATAGAATACTGAAAGTAGCAAGATCAAAAAGGAAAGTTACATTCAAAGAAACATCCTTAAGATTTACAGTGAACCTGTTACAAAAAAATCAAGGCCAGAAGGCAGGGATGGGATATAATGACAAAACACCCCCAAATGAATGCTTTGCCTAGAATACTGCATCCAGCCAGACTCACTTTCAAGTTTAAAGGAAGTATACATAGCTTCACAGATAAACAACAGCTCAGAAAGTTTACAGATTCAAAACATGCCTTAAAAGAAAAACTGAAAGGTCTGCTATAAGACAAGAAAGACCAACAGACAGACAAAACTCCTATATAAAGATGACACTAAATCCCATAACAATTATCTCTCTCAACATCAATGGACTAAATGCAACTATTAGGAGACATGAATGGAAAAATGGATAAAAAAAAATGCTAAATCCAACATTTTGCTGCCTACAAGAAACACATCTTAATAGCTAGAAAAAATATAGACTAAAAATCTAAGGTTGAAGTAAAATCATTCAAGCAAACAACTCCATTAAAAAAAACTGGCCATATTGGTATCTAATGACATAAACTTTATACTCAGAAATGCAATAAGAGACAAAAAGGACATAAAGATAGAAATTAGAAAGCTCCAAACTGAAATAACAGGTCTAATCAAGGGATATGTACAACAGGGAGAAATCAAACTTTTAAACATATATGCACCCAATGAAGGACCAGCAAAATATTTAGTACAATTGTTGATAAATCTGAAAGAAGACATCAATGGCAGCACAGTAATAGTAGGAGACCTCAGTACTGCCGTATCATTCCTTGATAGGTCAACCAGGCTGAAACACAAGAATATACTAGCTCTAAAAAGAGAAATGGAAGAAAGTGGACTGGTAGGTATATATAGGGCACTCCAACCACAGAAACCTGGATACATATTCTTCTCCAATGCACATGGATCATTCTCTAGGATAGAACACATGCTGTCCCATAAAACATATCTACATAAAATCAAGAGGATAGATATTGTAAAGACAATTTTCTCAGATCACAGTGCACTTAAATTAGAAGTGAACTGCAAAGGGACACAGAATAAAAACTTCAACATCTGGAAGTTAAACAGCTCAGTATTGAACAATCAGTGGATTAAACAAAAATAAAAACCATATGATAATATCAATAGATGCAGAGAAAGCATTTGATAAAGTCCAAAACTCATTCTTGATAAAAAAAAATACTTTCATCAAGATGGGAATGGAAGGAACTTTTCTCCATATGGTCAAGGCCATCTACCACAAGGTAATGGCAAGTATTATTCTCATTGGAGATAAACTAAAAGCCTTTCCTTTAAAATCTGGTACAAGTCTCTTACTTTCTTGCTGGAAGTTCTTGCAAGAGAAAGATTAGGCAAGAGAAAGATATTAAGGGCATCCAGATAGGAAAGGAAGAAATCAAGTTCTTGATAATTGCAGATGACATGATACTATATTTAGAAAACCCTAAAGACTCCATTAAACTGTGTTCTTTACACTGACTGTATAGAAAGAGGAGGTACAGTAAACACACCCCCTATACACTTCAACCGATGCCCTTTGCCTGGTCTGTATTGTGAATTGGGGGACAAAAAAAAGACTCCACTAAAAAGCTTTCAGAGCAATAGATTCATATAGCAAATTGGCAGGCTACAATATCAACACACAAAAATCAATGGCCTTCTTGTACACCAATAATGATATGACAAAATGGACATTAAAAAATCCCATTTATATTAGTGTAAAAACTCAAATATCTTGTAGTTAACTTGACTAATGAGGTAAAGGACCTATACAAAGAAAACTACAAAAGCCTGCTTCAAGAAAAAAGAGGTCACATGAAAATGGAGACACATGCCTGCTCATGGATTGGGAGAATTAACATCATTAAAATGACAACATTCCCCAAAGCATTGTACAGATTTAATGCAATCCCTCTAAAGATACCCATGACATTATTCAAAGAAGTGGATGAAACAGTCCTGAAATTCATTTGGAACAATAAATGCCCACGAATAACTAGAGCAACCCTTGGGAAAATGAATATGGAGGCATCACTTTTCTCAACTTTAAATTGTAGTACAAATCTATAGTCATTAAAACAGCATGGTACTGGAATAAAGACAAACCCTCAGATCAGTGGAATTGACTTGAGTATTCAGAGAATATTCCTTAGATATGTCATCAATTAATTTTTAATAAAGGGGCAATAAATGTAAAATGGAGCAAGAAAAGCCTCTTCAACAAGTTGTATTGGGACAACTGGTCAGCCACCTGCAAAAATGTGAACTCGGACCTCCATCTAACACCATCTACAAAGGTCAAATTCAAATGGACTAAAGATCTTGATATCAGACCTGGAACCATAAGGTATGAAGAATAACACGTATGTAAAATACTCCATGATATTGACACAAAAGGCATCTTTAAGGCAGAAACAGCACTATCCAAAGAAGTGGAAGCAGAGATATACTGATTGGATATATTAAACCAAGTAGCTTCTACACCTCAAAAGAAATACAAAAGGATACAAAAGCCACCCACAGAATGGGAGAAAATATACACCCAATACCCATCAGATAAGGGGCTAATATCTAAAATATACAAGATACTGACAGAACTTAAGAAAAAAATCTAACTCCATCAAAAAATAGAGAGAATAAATGAACAATTTCTCAAAGAAGAAATACAAATGGCCAAAAAAAGCACATGAATAAATGCTCCAATTCACTAATCATCAGGGAGATGCAAATCAAAACAACAATGAGGTACCATCTTACACCACAGAGACTGGCACACATCACAAAGAACAAGAACAATAATAAGTGCTGGGTGGTATGTGGAAATAAAGGAACTCTCACTCACTGCTGGTGGGAATGCCATCTAGTCCAGCCTTTATAGAAAACAATATGGAGATTTCTCAAAAGTCTGGAAATTGAGCTTCCATATGATCCAGCTATACCACTCCTAGGAATATACACTAGGAACACAAAAACACAATACAAAAATGCATTACTCACATCTATATTCGTTGCAGCACTATTTACAATACTCAAACTTTGGAAACAACCGAAATGCCCTTCAATAGATGAATGGCTAAAGAAATTGTGGTATATATTCACAATGTAATATTATGAGTTCATCAGGAGAGACGAAGTCATGAAATGCCTGTCTCGAATATAGGCAGGGTGTGGGGAATGATGGATATAGGGGGTATTGGTAGTGAAAGGTTGCACTGGTGAAGGGGGGTGTTCTTTTTGTGACTGAAACCCAATTACAATTATGTATTTAATTATGGTGCTTAAAAATAAAAAATAATAAAAGAAAAAAGTTAATCAGAATGAAAAAAATACAGAAAGGTGAAGTAGATATTCTAAGCCTTCATTCTTAAAATTTTTGTACCTGTGGGAATTGGATGGGAACATAAAAGATAATTTCTTTTTTTTTTTTTTTTTGGTTTTTTGGGCCACACCCATTTGATGCTCAGGGGTTACTCCTGGCTAAGTGCTCAGAAATTGCCCCTGGCTTGGGGGGACCATACAGGACGCTGGGGGGATCGAACATTGGTCCTTCCTTGGCTAGCGCTTGCAAAGCAGACACCTTACCTCTAGCGCCACCTCGCCGGCCCCAAGATTATTTCTAACACCAGAATTTCTTTAAAATCTGACAAAAATGTTCTCCTTGTTAAAGCATCAGTACATGCTGTGCTAGTTAGGAATTGTAATGTACTAGCTGAGAATTGTAATTTTATAATATTGAATTTAATTAATTAATTTAAATATATTGGCATTGTTTTTTCATTGTCTTTTTTTTGTTTGTATTTTGTTTTTTGAGTCACAGCTGGAGGAACTCAGGGATTAATTACACCTGCTAGGTGCTCAGAAATCACTCCTGGCAGGTTCAGGCACCATATGGATGCTGGAGATCAAACGTAGGTTGGCTGTGTGCAGGGCAAACATCCTACTTGCTGTACTATCATTCCAGCCCCTTATTTTTCTTTTTTTTTGTCAGTATTCAAAATAATTTCTCATTTCCTGAGTCCATAGACATAAAAAAGTTAGAGTGTCCTAGACTATTTTAGAATTGTTTCTTTAATACAAATGTTTACAGTGTTCAAACAATTTCTAGGGTAGAGGTTCAAAAACTTAAAATATTTTAATGTAAACAAATTATATATATATATGAGGGAGAAAGGAGATAGTGCTGAAAAAAATTCAGGTTCTTCTCACAGTGGATAGCATACCCCCAAGATAGAATTTCAGGGCCAAGCAGTAGGGTGTCTGCCTTGCAAGTGCTAACCTAGGACGAACCACAGTTCAATCCCCTGGCTTCCCATATGGTCCCGCAAGCCAAGAACAATTTCTGAGCACATAGCCAGGAGTAGCCCCTGAATGTAACCGGGTGTGGCCCAAAAAGTAAAAAAAGAAAAGAAAAAAGGAAAGAAAAGAAAATGAACTTCAATATATTGTTCTTGGGCATTAGAGTTTCATTGGAGTTTAGTAGCATTAGCAAAGTTAAGAAAACTGTTCAAAATGCAAATTCTGTGCTGTGCCTTCTGATTAAGACATACTTTATCAGAAAACTTGAGGGTAAGTGATTTTGATATAACCTCAGTGTTTGTCAGAGTCATTAATTCAATGTGAGTATTTGTATTATATACATCTGGACTCAAATTTTACTTCTATCATTTCCACTCTTCTTAACATTGAGTTGGTTTTCTTATTCAATAAGATGGGTTATTATTGGTCTTTTTTTATGGCCTGCTACATATACTGTAGAGCTAAAGTTGATATTTATATGGTATTTAAATAAAATATCAAGCTTCTTACCCCCTAATTTTTAACTTAATACCATGCTTTACCAAGTTGTTTATAATATAGTCACTTCAGACCTTAAATGTGCAAACACCAACCCCACCACAAGTATGATCTTCCCTTCACCAGTGTCCCCAATCTCCTACTCACCACCATAGTCTGCCTCCATGTAGGCACAAACAAATTCACTTCATATTTCTTGTTATAGCACAAAGGCAAATAGAATTACCAAGAATTAGATCAACAAGAAACATTGAAATGATGGCTATATTTTCCCATTGTGTTACTGTAGTCAGCATCTAAGGATTTACTAGGCTGCACTTAAACTGAGCTGCCTGTGTTACTGTTTAATCTCACTGGCCTTCGTAGATTACTATGTACATTTCCCATCAGAGTTCCTGTGATACACCTGGGCTCACAGCACTATAAACTATTGAGGTGTTGTGTGGCCACAAGCAGATGCACAGTCCAGGATTTAGAGATCTAACACAAATTTGGTGGCATGAAAGTTTGATATGTTTAATTTACAAAGTTAAATCTTTTCTGTAGGAGAATTATATTATGGCAATATACTGCTGTAATTAATGCAGGAAAAGGAATCCCTTCATTTCGAGAATGCCCCAGGGGTAGTATCCTGGTCTGGGATACCTGTGAAGTATCAGTAGCCATTATCTTCTTTTGGAGCTAGGTGAAGGAGCCAGGCTGATTTTCTGCCAGGAAGATGGCAGGTATGGAAGGGACTGCTACGTTTTCAGATGGCAGGATGTATATTTAAAGGGATTGTGTAGGAGGGGGGTCTGAGCCCAATCTACTTCCAAAAGGAAAGACCAAGTGTTTTCAGCCCTTAGTCTAATCTCACCTTAGAGGATTTAGCTATTCATATTGATTTCAGTTCTTGAGCTGGGCTGTTAATACCAAGTTTTTTAAAAGGACTTTAAAAAGATATCTACACCAATCTCATGCGATGTGGCTTACATATAAAGGCAAAAAAAAAAGGCTAAATTATTTGCCAAATATATACAGCTAGTAATAGGTACAAGCAGATTTGAACCAATCAGAATCCAGAGTCGTTTGCTTGGGCATTTGTCATGCCTGGCACACAGTAGGGTCTAAAATATTTCATTGTTTTGCCTATTTCATCCTCCTGGGAGGCAACTGTAATTAATTAAAGATAATTCATTAACTGCTAATTCAGCCTGGTTAAATTAATAGGAAAATATTTAACTTTAATTGAGTGTAAATCAAAAATTAAATCAATGAAGGTTCAAATTAATGCTTACCAATATAAGTATCCCTGTGCATTTGAGAGAGCTAGTATAAAGATCCCAGTGGTCTTGACTGATTCTTTTATTTTACCTTTGATCTTAATGTGAAAGAATTAATTTGCAGTTTGATTAGAGGTTTAAAAAAATTCAAAGAACTTTTGTTTATATATGTTTGGCTAGTTGCTTATTAATGATTAAAAAAGGAAGTAGTAAAGTTGTTTGCTAAAGACCATGCCTGACCAAAGCCCATCATTCAGGAACAGCAACTTGTGAGAACACTTCAGGACTAGGGCAAATGCTTTGGGAAAGCATTCCCAAGATTATTTGGGTCCAAGATGTATGGAACCACTGCCCTCAAGATGCCCATCAGGCTGTCCCTCTCACAGATGTCAGTACAAGACAATCCCTTGGTGCAGGCATTTCTTATCTACTCAATTCTCCTGATAGTAGGCAGATTTCTGCATCTGTTTCCTCTTCCCAATTGCCTTCATAATTTACTCCCCTCTCACTTCATTTGCTCCCCTCTCCACTTTTGATTAACCTCAACAAACCTAGCTACATGGACCTCGTGATGTAGATCATGGCCAGTAGAATATAAAAACCTGAAGCCACACAATAAAATTGCTATTGACTATCAGTCAATAGTTCAGGCTGTTGATCATCAGTCAGTTCAGCTCATTCTTGAGGTTCCACACACCGGATAACTGTATTATTGGTCAATGAAACACTTATTAAAAACTTACATTAATATAGGTGTTCTTAAGAAAAATTCCAATGTTTCAAAAAGAAAAAAAACATAAGAATAATGATATTTTCCTAATTTATTGCAAATCTCTTTTAATTCCAGGCATTTTAGAAAAAAATTAGATTTTTCTATTTGCTTTGCCTTCAGGCTGTTGCAGTGACATATACCAAGTGGTCTCCAGAAAATCCCCCTGTGTATTTAAGTAACAAATACTATTTTCTTCTACTTTTTAAGATTATTATAGTTTCTAACTATAAAAATGACCAATAATACAATAAAGGATAGTTTTACCTCATAAGTTCTCTGAAAAGATTTTTAGACTGTCAGGAGTATTAGTTTATGCTTTGAGATAAAAACATAGTGGTGGTGAATAACTGCATGCAAATTTACCATTAATACAGAATAGTCAACACTCTTTTGTTTTGCTCTTAATAAAAAATTTGGGGCACTAGTTTATCAGTTCAGTACAAACTAAAGTAAATCCATTTACATAAAACTATGCTAGGAACCCCAAAGCATAAGATACACAGTATTGTAGCACAGTTGTAAATATAAATAAACTTTACTTTGATTCACTTGCATTGACCTTGCTGCCCAAATTAACCTAACATCGATGAGAAAGAAAGATAATGAAAAAGACTAGGTGAAATTTCAGCCCTTTATTCTACCTTCAAATTGTGTGCATGCATGTTTGTACATGTACTCAGTACCTATCCATAAGTGTTTGAGTACCTAAGATACGCTGTGTCCACTACATATACTTTATATTATAAAAGCCTTAGTATCCTAATTCTTACTTAACAATGTGCATTTGAAAGTGTTTTAGAAAGATCTGAAGCTTAGATTAATTCTAATGATTATTATATAGGCATCAATATTTTTGTAAAACAATGAATTTATAGCTCTTTGAAACTGTTGGAAATTACATTTTAGTAAACAAACTGGTATAAACTCAGGATGGCATGTCTGCCTCCAACATTTACTCTATATCCAAGCAGCAGATTAAAAGTAGTGATGAAAAAAAAAGTAGTGATGATTTTATTTTCTATAACAAGAAGCTTTACTTTTAAGAAATTAAAACAATTTTTTAATAAATTCTCTACAACATATCTTCTATTTCTTATGTTAAGCTAAACTCCATAGTTAACATGTAAACTTGTCTTTCAGTTTTTATATTCTTAAGAAACATAAAACACAATTCCCAATATGAATTCAGAAGACCAAATTATTCATATTATGATATCTCAATTCAACTTCAATGCCACAGCTGAGTCTGGTAAAATCACAATAGGTTTAGCAGGATGACTCATGCCAGAAGTGGCACATAAAATGTATACACTGAACATAATATTTATAATAGTATAGATTGTTTAGCATGTTTGGTAGGTATTTTATAAGCACATCTGAAATTTTATATCATCTTAAACAGATGGGATATAAACGGTAATAGGAGTTGTTAATTTCTTTTATTATTCAGCGGAGAAAAGAGTAATAATGTTAGGGAAAAACTATTGAGGCTAAAAATCTGTATAAAATCTTTTAAAACTCATTTTAAAATCTTGGAGAAAAAAAAAGAAATATAAAGTAACTTGAAATGTTTCAACATCTGTTACCAGTAATAGAAAACTAGGGGAGAAAAAAAAAACAAAACCAAGAAAACTCTGTTACTATTAGGTAAGAAAAAAAATTTTCTGGCTAACACTCATCTCCCTAATTTTTGTGATGCTAAGCACAAGTATTTGCTGAATAGATAAAGTGGAAGAAAAAATTTAAAATGGAAGTATGAAAGTTCAAGTCTCAAATATTGGTTTCAGTTGAGAGCAGTTCTTTACGTACACAGTCTCTTTTGTTAAGAGGTAATTTTGAGACAGCCTCGGTTGCTGCCTTAATTCTGCCCAAACCTCTGAGGAAACATTCATTCTCTTGCCTTTGCTCAGTGGAGATCAAGCCTTAACCCTTCTCCTGACTTTTACTACTTATGATTTCATGATACTATAAGTAAGACTAGTTCTAGCTGTGTGCACAGCTCCCTGTTTTAATCTTCTTGCAAACAGTGTGGACACACCATCCTCAAACTGATGAGGGCTTTTTTTTGTTGTTGACTCCACCTGCCCTAGCACAGCCTTATAATAAGACCCATTATTTTTTGACCCCACTTAATGTTCTATACTCATCTTTGTCTAGTGCTATTGCATTTTCCTTCAACCACCTTGCTCTTTTATACTGAATAGCTTTACATTTTTCTTTGCTGGTACAAACCCTTCTCTATTCTAAAGATATGTCCTTCTCTAAGAATCACCTCCTCTGGAAAAGTATCACCATATTTCTTAGGTTTTTCAGAGATTTTTTTTTCCCTATCACTACTCGTGTGTGAAGTGGGGGAGGGGGCAGGTACTCCCAATGGTGTTGAGGGATTATTCATATTTCTGTAGTCTAGGATCACTTGTGGAAGGTTTTGGATATCATAATGGATGCTAGGATCAAACTCAGATTAGCTGTATGCAAGGCAAATGCCCTGCCTACTGTATCATCACTCTAATCCCTCTTTTACTACTCTTTTTTTTGTTGTTTGTTTGTTTTAGGGTCACACCTGGTGGTACTCAGGACTTACTTTTGACTCTGTACATAGAAATTACTCCTGGGAATGCTTGTGGGATGTTGGGAATGGAACTTAAATGAGCTAAATGTAAGACAACTTCCCTACCTGCTGTGCTATTGCCCCACCCCTCTGTCACTACTCTTGACAATACCACTCTATCCACAACTTTATGGAATGCCTACCATTTTGTTAAAACCTAATAAGCCAATGATATTGTATTTTTGTTTGTTTAGACATCTGTTGATTGGAAGTGCACAATTCAAAGCCAAAAGTGGTTAGACCTCTTCTTCAAAAGGAGTTCAGCATTTATAGAGAAAATGTAGATGCAAAGTAAGCTATTTAAAAAAAAGAATTTTAGACACTGTAATTTATAATATTGATAATGGGAGGATTTTATGCATAAAACATTACAATACCATACCCTTTATGTAAAAGTAATCAATTATTGATTGGCTAAAATTTAAAACCCAGTTAATTATTACTGGTTTCAATTTTATAAACTCTAGACATTTACAGGGTTCATGTAGGTTTGCTCATAATTCTTTCAAGACTTAAGACTCTAAAACTTAGCAACAGATTTTCTAATTTGACAATTTCCTCTGGATGGTGGACTCTGAACAGAATTTTATGTTTTATAAAGGACATCTCTCTTCCTTCCTTCCTTCCTTCCTTCCTTCCTTCCTTCCTTCCTTCCTTCCTTCCTTCCTTCCTTCCTTCCTTCCTTCCTTCCTTCCTTCCTTCCTTCCTTCATTTTTGGGTCACATTCAGTGGTGGTCAGGGATGTACTTTTAGCAGTGCTCAGGGAACCATATGTAGTATCTGGGATTGAACTAAAATCAGCTACATTCAGTGTAAGTGCCTTGCCTGCTACACTATATCGCTGGCCCAGAGGGCACTTTCTTGATAAGGAAATATTTTTGGATAACTGGTGAGAGGTGACAGACATGGAAGCTCATCATCCTGAAACACAAAAATGATGTAAATACCAAACAAGATTAGTTGAAGTGGTGGTGTTGGGTCAATGATGTCCTAAGTACTGAAGGCAGAAACTCAGATAAAAATAAAAAAAGGTTTAAAAGAATGTGTGATAAACACAGAAGGGGAAATTCCACAAGAAGAGGAGGCTAAGGACATGTGAAGAGAGGGACCTATTTGCTATTTTCTTGTCTAAAGGACAATCTGATAGAGGTCTTTTGAATTAGAAGGGTAGAGCTGAATTTATAAATTGTGCTTAAATTTACTAAGTGCTTTGGATAGACCTGGAAAAAAGGTAATGTCATTTCAGGGAAAGGTGATAGGAACAGATAACTCTAATGTAATTTTTCATCTTCACCAAGAGAACAAAACCCAGGAGACTTATTGAGTACAGATGGAGAGATACTTTGTCCCCTCCATGGAAATTCTTTAACTTGGTCAGTCATTTGTGTCTGACACATGCTGCCTTTTTAGTCCAAGAGGATGTCTACTTGTCATTGGAGTCATGAAAAAAACAAAGAGCCTGCACTCTTCTACAGATTTGACATTACTTTGCTGCTTCCAAACTCTCAGAAATGGCTAGTCAGTTCATTGGATATTAGGTTTGTCACGTCTTTCAATTTATCTAGGCTTTCTAGTCCACCTTCCCAGTTTGGGACCTCCTGTAGCAAGGCTATGTGATACCCAACTCTACTGTAAGAACCAAAGCCCCCTAACCATAGAACCAAGGTGGTCCTAAGCCCCCAGTAAAGCCACTGTAAAAATATTTTTTTTCATTTTATAACCTCCCCATAGACAGAGGATGTTAGATCAAAGATAAAACCCCAAAATATATCATGTAAAGGGCAGGACTCTCCCTATTTAGCTGAAATAGAGGAATTAGGTGGGTCTGAATGTTCCAGCAGATAGGGTCCCCCCTAACACAAAGTTGAGTCAGCAATAAGTTGAGACATCACCTTGAGTATAGAGTGATTTCTGATGTGATTTCTGTTCAAGTGGATGAAATGCTTGCATTATTGTATTAACCAATGACGTGTTTGAGTTTGTTGAAGTCTGTAAACTCTATATAAAATATTTGCAGATATAACTCAGGGTGTCAAGACTCCCTTGGTTGGATGAAACTTGGATCTCTACTAGTCAAATAAACTCCCTTTTGCCCCTTGAATTATCAGAGGTGGTCTCTGACTTTTCAGCTCTGGCTTGGGTATCAACTAACACTAACACATCAGCACCTGACAGAACTAGGCTGTTAGGAACTACGTGTGCCAAATAAGTTGCTCCTCAAACCAAGAAATCTTCTGGAAGAGGAGGCATTGGAAGAAAACTGCAAAGAAGAATGAAGCACTAACGATGTACTAATCATCTCAAGTCTTAATTGGGGAAAGGTTTTGCCCTCTCATTATGCAATGTGGGTGGTGGCTTTATTTGTCTATGTATGTGGCTGATTATTATTATCTTTACCTCTCCTTGTGTATATAGTTGATATGGGCACTGAAAAAACGAAAAACACGATTCACACAGGGGAAATACCAAACAGATAAAATATAATCTAGTTATATTTATCCAGTTAATGGGATTCTACTTAACAAGGATGAAAAGTGAGAGCATGAGAACAGCTCAATCAACACTGGGGGGATGGGAGTAAGCTGACCTCTGCCTATGTGAGAAGCTCCCCTAGCAGCTAAGGGGATAGAGACAGGTTTTTGCCCATAGTCCTCTTTCTTATCCAGACCATAATGAAGCTCAGAGGAACTCAGCTCCACACAACCAATTGAGCTGTGCCTCTCCCACTACTAATTCCTGCGAATCTAGAAAAGGTAGCTGGGGAAACAATTAGAGAAGAAAAAATTTTTTTCTGAGTCGAACTGCCTTTTGTACAAAACCAGGGTTTTGTTGCTTATGTTTTTTTTTTCCCAGCAGAGAGACAAAGGAAATAAAGTAGTCCAACATAAAATTTCTACTTTCAAATTGTCAATGGAGGAAATGCAAGATAAGACAAAAAAAAAATGTCTACCCACACAAATAAAAAACACATGATTTCAATTATAAATCTACATTTTCATAGATGTTTGTTTTTCATATAAATTGATACTAATTTAACAAATACTGGCCACATTCTTTTAGTAAAACACTGATGTTAAAATAAGGAAGGAATTTGTCTCTTAATTTGGGATCAAGGAGCATGAATA
Organism: Suncus etruscus; assembly: GCF_024139225.1. NCBI lineage: Eukaryota > Metazoa > Chordata > Mammalia > Eulipotyphla > Soricidae > Suncus > Suncus etruscus. Next base: position 63,433,651 of record NC_064849.1, on the reverse strand, counting down.
AGTGCCATACAAGGATTTAGTAAAGATACATAATAACAATTATAACAATGACTCACTAAACTTTGAAAATCATGTTAAAGTCTGCCATTTTTGCAAAGAGCATTCCCTGGAATAAAAAACTGAAATCAAAACACTTCCAAAATCCAGTGAGTTGTTTGTTGCTTGACACTTATATTGCTTCAATATCCTTGATATTATGCTATGAACTCCAACAACAGCACTTTTTCTAGGTATGACTATTTCTTTCTAATTAACATTTTTGTGTTTGGAGGTGAGAACTAAAAGTGGGAGTGCTGTCTCAAGTTGGAGCTCCATTCTCGCTTTTTTGAGAAATCTTCTATACAGTCATGCAAGAAGAAAAAATAGTTATGCAGTTCATGGCAACTTGTATAATATTGGAGGGCATCAAATTGAGAAAATTAGGCCATATCTAAAATGACAGATTATTTCACTCATTTATATATTTAGAAAAATGAATCAAAACTATGGACAACATCCATTGATGATAAACTTCAGATAATGGAATACAAACCTGAGAGTACCAGGAAATATCAAGGAGACAGTGACAGGAGCAGATAGGTTGACTAGAAGTAAATAGGAAACATTAATGGAGAGTCTTGATGCATGGGTGGTGTATAGTGGCAATAATATATACTAGAACTGTAATTGTAAACCAACAAATAATGAGGAGTGAGAGGGAAGATAGTTTGGACTAGAGGTCACATAGGAATGGAGGAAGGGTCATGGACACTTCATTGCAAGGGTGTGTGGTAACTAACTAACTAACTAACTAACTAACTAACTAACTATATATCAATATCAATTCCAGAAACTTGAACACTTGTAATTCTGTTTCCTACATTATTGTTTAAATGAAAAAATATAAGAACTTGGATACAGTAAAAAGAGAATAAAAGGAAATAAAAGAATTTTTCATGAAGTAATCTGTGTTTATCTCAATTTGACTCTATATGCCTATCGCCTCTTGCTCTGGATCTTAACTGAAGTTATGCTATAGGACACCACTGCCTGGTGCTTTAGTGTCTGGAAATATGTGGGGTAAATATAAGTGTGTGTGTAGGGGCTAGAATGAGGTATCTTTGCTTTGTCAAGAACAGGAACCGATGGATAAAGATCCTCACATTGTCTTACAATTTAGAGACACATGGTATAGGATTTTCTAGAGGATTTGTGCAATTTGTTCTATCACTTGCAATGGAAACCAAGCTTGCTTTCTATCCTTTCTGCTGTTTTCTTGCATCTTATGTTTCTCAAGTGATTTAGATGCATGGGAGCCTTGGCTTTAGAATACATTTTCAGAGGAACCCAGATTAAGAGAAAAATTTTGAATATATGCTTATACTGGGAGTACTCTACATGACAGTCAAGTCGATTCTTAAAATAAAAGCGTAATGTTAAAGTCTACCCTCTCACAGGAAGAACAAAAAGCCTAAAATCATATGGTTAGTATGATGGGCACTGTGGTAACCTATTCAATGTCTTTCTAGTTTTCTGCATATAGCTATGTTTTTCAACCAGGGATCGTATGCCTCCTTCTAAGCCTCAGTATCTTCCACAAGAGCTCCAGGTAAGAAGAATGTAAAAATGCTCACTATAATATTAGAGAACTGAATAGAAGGACAGGAGTTCAAGGAAAAGAAACAGAATTGGAAAGAGGCCACTTCCAGAAAAATGTTGAAAAACACCATTGCATACAATTTTGATTTGAATAAATTTGGCCTTGCCTTCTCTCCAATACTAAGTCTGATTTTTGATCTGGTTCTGATTCATCACTTCATTCTTACCATGGTAATTGCTTCAGATATTGTTAGATCTCTATTCATCAGTACACAGCCATTCCCAGGCACATGCTTGAGTACATAGTCTACAGATGCTCTTATTAGAAGTTACAAAGTACTTAATACTGATTGTTCAAAGCTCTGTCTTTGAACTCTTTTTTACTCCCTCTCCTTATAACCTCATCTGCTCTCATATTTTTGAATATTTGTACACAAAATATTCCAATAGTTTATATCTAGTTGATATTTCTTCTTAAAACTCTCTTTGTACATCAACTACTAGATGCTTACACTTATCTAGGTGACACACACACAACTTATAGGTACCAATTGCCAATAAGCACATAAAAATTGCTCAGCATCACTTATCATTAGGGAAATCCAAATCAAGACAACAAAGAGATATAATCTTACACTGGTGAGAATGGCGCATATCAAAAACAGAAGAAGGGGCCAGAGTAATAGCATAGTGGTAGGGTGTTTGCCTTGCTCGCCTCGGACCCAGGACAAATCTGGGTTTCAACCCCCAGCATCCCATATGGTCTCCCAAGCCTGCCAGGAGTGATTTCTGAGAGCAGAGCTGAGAGCAGTGCTGCCGGGTGTGGCCCAAAAGTTAAAAAACAAACAAACAAACAAAAAATAAGATGTAACAATCTGTGCTGACTGGAAAGTGTGAAAAGGAACTCTCATTCATTGCTACTGGGAATGTTATTCTTGTGCAACTACTGTGGAAAATGGCATGGAGAGTCCTCAATAAACTTAGAATTGTGCTGCCATATGACCCAGTTCCACTTTTGGGTTTTTATTCCCAGGACTTAAAAACATTTATTCAAAAGGATGTATGCACACCATTATCCATTGCTGCAATGAGTAAAATAGTTAAGATATGAAATCAATATATATTTCCAATGACAGATGAATGGATTATAAAGATGTGGTACATATATACATATACATAATGGAATACCATGTAGCTGCAAGGAACAAAGAACTCACACAACTTGCTACAATCTGGTTGGAACTGAAAGATTTAGTAAACTAAACAAGAAAAGATAAAAGACAATAAAAGGATGATCTCACTTATCTATAACATATAAAGTAGTTGTATTAGGAAATGTTCTGTTAAAAAGGGCTATGCCTAGATCACTCTTGACCCCAGAACTTAAAGAGGAAAACGGCTAAGATGAAAAGAAATCAATATAGGAAGGGAGAAGGATGAGAGAAGTAAGTAATGTGGCAACAGAGTTCTGGGCATTGGTTAATTTGAGGAGCTGGGAGAGTGGTATAATTAAATGTACAAAGCACAAACTCAATAATACTGAAAAAATGAAAGCTAAGCTGAAAGCATGGAACTTTAATACGCCTGTCAATGTGGTAGGTGAAAGGTGGGAGACGATGAAGTATGGGAGCATTGATGATGGAATTGAAATATTGACACTGGTGATAGGATTGGTTTTAAAATTATTGATAAATATCCATTATCAATAATTTTTAAACCATAGTTCTTTAAATTAAAAAAAAATAAACGGAACATTTAGTAGGTACCAAAAACATTGAACTTCATTCTTTCTTCTTTCTCATCTCAATTAACATCAATGACAACTTTTAATTTCTCAGGTCAAATATTTGGGGGTATCTTTGGCTTTTCCCTTCTAGCTGACACTTATAAACATTCACTAACAAATAATTGGCTCTATGCTTAAAATAAGAGCAGTAGAATCCTCTGTAACTGCACACTGAACTTCTGCCATCCAGGCCAAGCGATTCTACCTTTTGCCAAGATTTTTGTGCATATGATTTCTTTGAATTCTCAAAACCTGCCTTTTAACTTATCCCTATCACAGGACTTTCCTGTCTTAACACCTTTATTTTACATCTAAAATGTGCTATTGTTCTTTATACAGAATTCAATGGCTTTGAATTTAAGATTGATGCTGTGTATACTTCATAAGCATCTTTCTAGTCCTTTAAGGTAAAGTTGGGTGTTTTGTTTGTTTGCTTTTTTCTTTTCTTGCCTATTGTTTGAAATGCTTTAGACTAGAGGTTTTCAGAGAAATACTTTTAGTAACATCTATGACAAAAAGAGGAAGTTTTTCCTTTCTTGAATTGGCTCCCGAACATTTTATCTGAGAGGTTAAATCTAACTTGGATCAATTTTTACAAATTTATCTCTAACATAGTTACTTAGATATAGAAAAAGTGATTCATGCAAGGAACTAAGAAAATTACTATTGTTTCTGTCTAATATTTTTTCTTAGGTTGATCACTTTCATTTTATATTTTTAATCTCATGTAAACAATGGAATAAATAACATGTGCTTATACACCTCATAAAACTAGTTTAATTACTATTGTTTCTGTCTAATATTTTTTCTTAGGTTGGTCACTTTCATTTTATATTTTTAATCTCATGTAAACAATGGAATAAATAACATGTGCTATACACCTCATAAAACTAGTTTACTTTTTGATCCTTTTGGGGGGCCTGGCATGCCTGATGATGCTCAGAGTTTGCCCCTGACTCTGCATTTTGGAGTCATTTCTAGCAGTGATCAGGGGACTGTAGGGGATGCTGGGAAATGAACCCAAGTTAGCTGCATGCAAACTAAGTGCCTTTCCCAATGTATTCTCTTCAGCCCCACAAAGCTATTTTTTATACAATAAAATATAATTTATGAAGACAACTTTTTTAGGGGAGATGGAGGTGGAGGTACACCTGATGGTGCTTAGGACTGACTCATGGCAGTGATTAAGGAATCATCTGAGTTGCAAAGGTTTGAACTAGGAAGGCAAATATCCTATATACTATACTATCTCTCCAGCCCCATAAAGATAAGCCTTTTTAACTGGTGTTCATAAAATTCTGCTTAAAGATGCATATGCATTGAAATTCTCACAATTCTTAAATTGTACTAAAAGTCATATCTATTTATGTATATAATGTACTTTTTTTTCTTCCTGGAAAAAAAGAATTCATTGTTTTATTTTGTTTTCAAGACAAACTGAAGGCAAATCATTTGGTAGAAAGCTTACCAAATTATAAAATGTTATTCATATAAAAATACTATCTATTGGACCCGTTAAATCGCCGTCAATGACCTTGAGTGTATGACGACAAAGACTCAGTAAAATATTGTGACTTTGGACTTTAAAATCAACAGTGAATCAAGTCTTGTAACTACAACTAATTAGCAAGGTTAGCAATTATACCTTCACTGACAATTATTTATCAGATTTTAGTTTAACCATTTTGCTACTGTTGTAATCTAAAACTGACCATGACATTTTGAAGCAATTGAGGTAACTGCACCTTTGCACCTTTAATATCTAAACATTTCATCAATTAATTTTCTAGACATAAAAGATTGTGATATTGAAGATTTCTTTCTTATCAGATTATTTTCTCCCTCTTCCCTTCCTTTCTCTTTCTTTTTCTTCCTCCCTATCCCTGATATTTCTGGAATTGCTGCTGTCTTTGGACAGCACTTTGCTGCCTCACTTGGGTCCAGTAGTTTTATCCTGTGAATATGGAGTGACCCTTAGCCCCAGAAGTAAAAGCAAGACTGGAGGCTAAAGACTGTATAGGAGCCTAGTTGTGCTATTCAAATCACTCAGCTACCCTCTGCGGGTCACTTAACCCCACTGGGCTGCTATTGCTCCTCTGTAAAATTGCTCACCCTCTCTTTTGCTCCTTGTGAAGATAAAAGAAAATAATAGGTGGCAAAGTGCACTGAATGGTAAAAGTCTAATACTAAATCAAAGTATTATCATTTTAGAAGTTTATCCCTGACAGTGCTAAAACTGACATAGCAAAGTTAAAGCTGCAATTAGGGCCCTGCTTCAGCTTTAATCCACCAATAATAAAGCCATCTCCAAGCAGTGACCCAATTTCAGGTGCCCTATGGTTATCTGCAATATTCCTTATTTTTGATGTAAGTACAGCAACTCAGAATTTTTTAGGACAGTTCCAGTACCAACTAGTTTCCTGTCTTGCTCCTTAAAGTGTGGATGGGTTTGGGTTCGGGAAATATATCATTGAAGTGATTTAAAAATTGTATTAATGGATGCAGTCATATTTGATAGTTTTGTTTTATTCAACACATCTTGACTAAGGCCTGTGTGGGTCAGACCTTGGGGATACAGATCTGGAAAATATACGTTCTAGACTTGAGGGAGTCAGCAGTCTAAAAGGAGTCACATTAAGAAAATGTGTTCAAAGTGATGGGAATATAATTACAGAAGTTTTCCTTTAGGGAGCATACTTTATATGCTAGGCACAGTAGTAGAGGTTTTTTTTTCATAAGCTATCATTTTTAAGTTTCTAAACATAATGAAGTATTTTATACTTATTTTCAGAGGTATATTTGAGTCTCATAGATGTTATGACTTGGCTTGGATCACCCAGTTCCCATGTTTTTGCCAGGACACAAATATTGTTCTATTTGTATTACTTATCTCGAAGTGCATCTATGTATACTCAAATGGAATACTTGTGAAAGAACATCTAATTTCTTTTGCCAGTGCTATTAACAGGGCCCAGGTTAGAGACACTAAGATAATCTGGGGGGAAAAAAGCTTCAGCCAGTATCTGAATATTATAGGTATCAAATGGATTATGCTTTATGTATAAATAGCTTTTCTCTTTGGAGAGGTGGGCACGCCCAGTGGTACTTTGTGGCTACTTCTGCTCTGTATTCAGAAATTACTCCTGGTGGTGCTCTGAGGAACCATATGGATGCTAGGAATTAAACATGGGTCATCAGCATGCAAGGCAAGTGCTCTCCCGACTGAACTATCTCTCCAGCCCTAAACAGCTTTTCTTACAGGTGAGTGTTGGATTTGGTATCTCCTATGTCAAGCCCAACACTCACCTGTAAGAAAAAAGAATTCAAAGTCAAATAATTGGGAGCTATCAAATATTATTTAACCTGAATATTTTAAAATATACATTTGCATAAACTAAAAAGGTTCTAAGAGGGTTGCTAAATTTAACAAAGGAAAATATAAAATGTTCAGCTAAATTGGAATCTGAGTAATTCCTGTATTCTATGACTATTTCCCAAGTAGGAGTGCTGGATTAGATTAATTGAGGCCTTAGATAAATCCTGCTTTCATTATGAAAACAAAACAAAAGCTCATGTTGTGGCATTAGGCATCTCTAGCTATAGTATTATTTGCTAAAAATGGTTTTGATCATAAATCATATCTTATTTCATTAAAAGACTAGTCTTTTGAGGCTGAACAGGTAGGACACTACCTTGCATCATTGCACATCGAATAGTTCCCTGAGTCTGTCAGGAGTAATCACTGAGCACTGAGCCAGGAGTAAATTATGAGCACTATTAAGTGTGTTCCTCCCAAAACAACAATCATCAATGTTTGCAATAACAACAATAAAAGACTGGTCTTTTAAAATTAGGTGGAAATTTGAAAGTCTCTAGTGTTTTAGTTTTGAAAAAGGTATGGAACTTAGTATTTCCAGATGGTATGGTTTCTAACCTCTCAACAGTCTGATTCCCAGTACCAAGAACTTTTTGCTCATAGTCTTTTCCAAATCACACATTTAGTCTTTTAAGAGTTTCATTTGTCTCCTTTCTTTCCTCCTCTTATCAAATGGGTTTTCATTATGAAATAACTTTTTAATTTTTGCTGACATAGAATCTGAATGGTTAGTTGATTTCCCACGGTATTAAAAGTTTGCATTTCTATTTTAAGATTAAAATACTTATAGAAAATTCACAGATTCAATCCTAACTATACATTAGGATTGGAAATGTGGTAGAGTGTATGTCTTGGCTGTGTCACAATATGGGCTTGATCACCAGTGCTATAAAGCAAACAGGATAAAAAATAAATAAAAAATTATGTGGGATTTCCCATATTTGTAGATAATCAACACAATATATTTGGTAGGATCCTTATTTTTCTATTTGATAAAAACAGCAAAAATTATATATAAAATAAATGAAAATATAAATCAATAACAAAATATAAACCAAAATATAATTATTTATTTTTGATATAAATATAAAAACATAAATATAATATAAATCTATAAGAAAATCCATATATTTTAATATACTTACATTTTTATGTTATACGGTTTTTAGGTTATTATGTTTTAATTATATTTCTTATATTTTGTAATATAAACCTATGTATTCTATAACCTGTTTACATAACCTAATAATTTCCACATGGGTTTTTCATATTGTTCGTTTCTACTACAAATACTTAATATCTGGTTAAGGCTAATATATGGTCATTCAACTACTTTCCTTTTGGGGGGGCCACACCCAAAAAACAGGTTTTTGTTTGTTTGTTTATTTGTTTTCTGGTTCTGCACTCGGGCCTCAATGACTTTCCTACTGAAATATCTAAAAAAACAAAAATCTGCCACATTAATTATGACTTCGACAAGAGTTGATTTCATAGCAGAACCTTTAAAGTCTGATGAGGGTGATTTGAAACAAAGAGATAGATCCTTTATCTACCTGGAAGAACAAATTCCCTTTATCTTGGGTAGAGAAAGCAGAACTTAACTCTGCCTTACCTCTAAGGTGTTGTAGGTTCTTCAGTAATTTCCCTAACATACCAAATCTTTTGCTCAATGTTTTCAATATGATTTCTGGAACCATGTGGGTAACTCGGCTTTGCCTGGTCTTTCTGTTTACAGGAGGTAGTGTACATGTACATTAAAACTTTATTTTTTTAATAATTTTCATATCAATTTGTTTGATGTTGACCAATTTGTATAGCCCATAAAGAACCCAAGTGATACCAGATAATTATTTTTGCATTCCCAGCAAATAAATGGTTTCTTTTCCTTCTTAAATTATAGTAATTAGTGCTCTGAACATTAGTTTAGATTAGTTTAGATGTACATTCTTTATTCACATGTACAGTATATAATGAATCAATTTGCTTTAGAGGAAGGTGTTTTAAGTTATTGTATTATACCACTTTAGTATTCTGCAGAAAGATTCGACCAGTATACAATTGAGAAACAAGCTTAGTTAGCTACCTTTTTATTGCCACTTACAAAAGTATTACGAGAAGTAAATAATTGCATAAAGTTGTTTAATTTTTGTTTCATTATTAACAAAAAGCAGTAGAAAAAATTTCCATCATTTATAAACTATAATTTTTTTTTCTAAAGCGAATTGTTCACTTTTTGGCTTTTGCTCATTTATAATTTCCTCCCAGATTGAAATGTTCATTTTCTTGCTGAAATTTTGTAAAATTGCATTCAGATACTTAACCTTTTGTTTTATTAATGTGAGAGTTATGTTTTTTCTAGTGTGTCATTACCCTTTAATTTTATTTGTGGGTACTCTTATTAGGCAAAAGTTCTGAGTCTGTATGTAATTAATTATATCAATTTTGTCTTCACAGTCTTTGAAGTTATGCTAAGAAAGACTTTCATTTGCAAAATTACTCATTTCCTTCATTTTTTTAATGAACAAATTGAACTGTTTGCATGCAAATCTTTAACATAAGCTGCATTTATTTTTGGTGGGCTGCTTTCCTCTCGACTTTTGCAATCTGGGTGTTTTAAATGCATTTGAAGAAAAAAAATTAATCAAAACAGTTTGCACATAGGAATCATTTTCTCTATTTCTGCATAGAAGTACGTATGCAAAGAATGTGTAAATGTTCTGACCCCCAGGGAGATTTCAGGAGAGAACACTTCTTTAATGTCTTAATGCTTCAAAGGACCTGCTAACAAAGGAGGTTTTTCTTTTTCTATTGACCTATTATATTTGCATAATCTTTTCTGATGTCACTGGAAAGAAGAGAGAAGAATTGTGCTGGCATGGTAGGCAGAACTAGGACACATGGGTGAAAGTTGCACACAGAGATAGATCTTAGCTCAAAATGGAGAGAAAAAGGCTGCTGGGAGTCATTGTCCTGACCTTCCAACCCAAGTGGTTGTCTCTCTGTGTTTATGCCACTCTGTTGATCAGAGAAGGGTATTTCTTAGGATGCTTTGTGATGGGAATTGATGGATAGGCATCCCACCTTCAGAAAAAAATGTCCTTTGAGTGTGATCACTTTAACATCATTATTCTGGTCACTATTTTTTGTCCCCAAACTAGGTATCTCAAACAATTATTTTATTTTGCTCCATTCTTTGTGGATCAGGAATGGAAGATAGATCTTTTTTCCCCCTGTGAACTCTCAATTCACTGGCTGAGGTATAGTCATCTGGAAGCCTAAGTGAAGTGGGTGTTCCACATAGCTGTCTGTCTGTCTTAGTTTAGTCAAGACCCGAGTTTCTGTGATTTCTCAAACATGGATAACTCATGGTCATCAAACCTTTCTTATGGCATTTAGGTTCCCCAAGAGGTAGATTTTGGATAGTCTGTTAACTTCAGCAGTTAGACTGTGTAATTTCCTTTGTCCTGTGTGGGTTCAGCAATCAGAGGTCCATCCAGCTTCAAGAAAAGGAAAGACGAATTTCACTCTCCTTAAAAAAAAGGCATGGAGGGAGGTGCACAATAAATAGGCTCTAATCTTGCTCTATGGTCTGTGTACTGGTACATGTTTCCTGTTTTCCTACTATTGTAGGAGCTATGATGGCTGGTTTCTGCATTGGTCCCCGATTCCCAGGTTTTTCAATATTTTGAAGAGTGAAATATTGAGTAATAAACATTCTCAGACTCAGAGTTAGAAGGTAGAAAAGTTTACTGGAAAATAGGGGGGAAAGAAGGAACTAAGTGGAGAGGAACTTAGCATTGGACTAAGTATGACTTGTTTTGTAAGGGGAGAGGTTATAAGAAAACTGAGTCTTCAGTAAGATTTAAAATGTTATTTACATTTCTTGTCAATTGATTAGAATGTTACAACGAATGCAAGGAACCTACAGAGACTGGCTCTGTTTGGCCATTTGCCTTAGTCTCCTATTGAGCCTTAATTGTAAGGTTCTGGGGAATTACAGGAATGTTTGAAATGTAAGATGGGGTAGTCAAAAATAGGATTGCTCACAGTAACTGGTAAGTGGAAACTATTGCTTCCTCTTTCACTACCTTCCTCCTTCTCCCGTCCTCCCCTCAGAGGGAACACATGTGCCATGCAGCAGGGAATTGAACTCAGGGCTTTACACATACTAAGCATGTATTCTCCCCCATAAGCCAATTTTCTGGCCCCTGCCCTGTTCTCTTCACTCAGGATTCATGATCTGTGGATCCTCATCTGTATGCTCTATTGTTAGTTCACATCTTATCTTTACCCAAAACAGAGAGGTTCCTCCAACTTCTTTTTTCTCACCAATCCTTTGACTTGTAAAAGTCCACCTGAATAGATACTTTTGTCTCTCACTTGACCTACTTCTTCCTGGTTGAATTTGTACTGGTAGAACAAAGAGAGGATTCAGATTTAGCTTGGTGTGCAGAGAGATCATGAGGCGAGAAGCCAACCCAACTCCATGTTAACTCTCTTAACTGATTTGGTTTATTAATTTGCATGCTACCTTGCTTCAGACCTATTCACCCCGGGTTGGAATATTGGCTAGTGGGATGATTTCACAATTGGCCTTTGAACAGCAACCCAGGGATGGAGGGACCCAAGAACACCCCAATATCACTAGACTATGGATGCACATTGCCCCCCTTCTGAATGGCTTCATGTTGCTCTAGTCCATCTACCTGCATTTATCACTCTGGACTGTATGTGCTAAGATCCTAGAGATTCTCCCATGCACATTCCCCAAGAGGAGAAGGGTCCCTTCCCATTGGTGATGAGATTTTTGTCTAAAGGCAATGCCCTCTATCTTTCTTCTATCAAAGGTGCTTTGTACGAGGACAAAGCCTCCCAAGCTTGGAAGGGGAACAACAGTAGGGAGATGAGCAGGTACCCTCACCCAGATTCCTGCCCAGGTACCTAAGCCTTTCCTACCCAGGAGACCTCAGCCTGCCTACCACAGAAGGTGGAAATGGAGAATCCAAGCACAGCTAAAACCCAAATGAAAAAAAGCTGCTCACAGAACTCTTTTCTAGTTTAATCTCTTGACTGTATTTGCATCAGTCATGATATTGCTGATTAAACTCTGTATTGTACCTGTATAGATCTTAATAGCTTTCTTTTGTTCTATGTCCCACTGCAAACATATAATTATGTATCCTATTCTAGTGGTTTAATATTAGTTTGGACAGTTCTAGGGAAATACATAATATTGTTAGATTTTTAATGATTCTAGTGAATACTTTCCAATTCTAATGCTTGATTGTGTATATTATTCAGTAACTTAATCTCAAATTATGTCTGCAAAATGTTCTAATGTCTTTGTCCACAGAAGTTTAAGAAAAAGAAACTTGGATACTATAGACTGTTATTACAATGCTTATTACAAAACTGTTCTAGCAAATTTATTTTCAAACCATACATATATTTACAGAAGTGTTCTTTTGAATTTTTTAGAGAAGTTTATGGAAAAGAAACTTGTTTGTTATAGACTCGTATTACAGTGTTCAGTGTAAGATTGTTCATGAATTTTCAAATTTAGTTTATTTCTAGAAAGGTTCTACTGTTTATGTTTAGAGAAGTCTATAAAAAGTTGTGATATGTGTAAGACAAGGATATAGAAAAAGCTAATTGTTTTTGAGAATGGTGTATGCACAATCTAACCTATGAATTTTTTTACAACTAAGTCTACTCTCAACAGCAGTAAATACTAGGAATTAGAAAATTTCCTCACAATCTTACTTTAAATAATTTTTTTCTTCTTATTTTCCCAACTTTTTCTATTCCTATGCAAACTATCAGCCACTCTGGGGATTTATTTTACATCTGTGGCAACAAAACAAGTCTTTTCTAGCCCTTCTCAAGTTTTTGAATGGAAATGGTGAATTGTTACGCCATACCTTGTCTTTATCCAAAAGGAAAGCATTCCTCCAATTTCCTCTTTCTTTTCACTAATTCTTTGAGTTGTATAGTCCACCTGAATAGGTACTTTCTTCTCTGACTTGACCTTTCCTCTTCCAGTTGAATTTGTACTGGTAGAATAAAAAGTGGTTTCGGTTTTGCTTTTGTTTGTGGAGAGAGACCATGAGCCAAGGAGCAAACTTGACTCCATGATTCTCTCCTGACTTGTTTGGTTTATTAATTCATGTGTTACTCTGCTTAGACCCATTTACGTAGGGTTGGAATTATGGCAAGTGGGGTAATTTTATACTCTCCTGTCTCTCTTTATATTGGAACTAGCTGGAGATCTATGACTTCTTTTTCAGAAGGTATTTTAATTAAATGATGTGCAGGGTTTATTTCAATTTCATGGTGATTTACTATTTTTTGATTTGTTGAACTCAAACACATAAATATACACTAATTTTATTTACTTTCAGACAAACTCTTAGCTAGGGTGAAAGTATAAAGGTATATTTTTCTGACCTCTGTTAAATACTGTCTATTACAGGGTTTACAGGTTGACATTGACTGTGACCCATAACTCTTTGGAGTGATAGACATGATTTCTGGGTTTGACCCTTTGTGACTCCCAATTTTGTTCAACACACTTAGTAGCAGACTACATGATTCTGGAACCATATTAAGAATTCTTTTCTCATGTAGGATTGTTGCTGGTGAAGGATAAAGCAGAAGGTGAGGGAGGTAGCCTTGAGAAAATAGTACCTCTACTCTTAGGCTCAACCCTTTACCCACCTGGGGAAAGCCAGAGTCTGGGCCAGGATGGTCGGCTTTGAGGGCAAAGAAACTTGCTTCCCACCAGCTACATGAGGCAGCTGTCCTTATGCCAGAAGTTGTTTTGTTCCTTACTGTGTAGGTAGGGCTCTTACAATTTAAGTTACCTAAGAGCCCTAGACTCATGCAGGGGTAAGACTTCGCTCTTTGCAGGAAAGTCTAGGCAGTCCTAACCTCAGCAAAGACTTTCCAGGTCCTTCACCTTTCCTTGCAGAAAAGAATTTCCAGGATGATACAAATGGTGAAACAAAATATATTTATGAAAAAAAATTAGAGAGATGTGAAGATGAGAAAAGTGTTCAAGAGCGAATGAACATGGGCATCTTCAGAGGGACAAAAAAGCAGAAAGGATTTTGGGGAGATTATATACAATTTCTCCAAATTGTTTTGACCTGTAGTTTTCTGCATACATTAAAGTTAATCTGGAATGTTCACAGGGAACTTCCCTAGCTATATTTTTTTTTGTTGTTGTTGTTTTTGTTTTTTTTTGGGTCACACCCGGCATTGCTCAGGGGTTATTCCTGGCTCCAGGCTCAGAAATTGCTCCTGGCAGGCACGGGGGACCATATGGGACGCTGGGATTCAAACCGATGACCTCCTGCATGAAAGGCAAACGCTTTACCTCCATGCTATCTCTCTGCCCCCCCCCCCCCAGCTATATTTTTTTTTCTACCGTTTAAGCAGGACTTTTAAATTCTCTTTTCTTTTTTTTCTTTTCTTTCCTTTAAAACATTTTTTTTGTTTTGTTTATTTGGTTTTTGGGCCACACCCGGTGGTGCTCAGGGGTTACTCCTGGCAGGCATGGGGGACCATATGGGACACTGGGATTCGAACCAACTACCTTTGGTCCTGGATCGGCTGCTTGCAAGACAAACACCACTGTGCTATCTCTCCAGGCCTCCTTTAAAACATTTTTAATAAAATCACTGAGATATGACTTAAAAAGTTGTGATAGATGAGTTTCAGTCATAGTTTCAACATCCATCCCTTTACCAGTATTCATTTTGCTACCATTTTCCCCAGTTACCCTTCCATCACTCCATCCCCATCTCCACTCACTGCATGCCACAATAACAGATATCTCTCTTTCTCTCTCCCATGCTCTCTCTATTTCTTCTCTCTCTCACACACACACCCTCTCTCTCTCTCCCCCCCCCCCCACCTTTTAGGCACTTGTTTGTGATATTGTTACTGAAGGGGTATCATGCATATTTTTTTACTTCCTTTCAATTTCCAGTTCTTGTCCAGAGTCATCATTTTCAACAATTGTTTTCATAGTAGTCCCTTCTCTTGTCTTAACTGCACTCCTTCCCTACTACCCCCCAACATTTCTATTCTCATACTATGGTTGGTTGTGTGTTACCCCCCCCCCATGTGTTATTTTTTAATCTATATCCTGCTGATGAGTGTGATCATTTTATGTGGGTCTCTCCTGCTGATGAGTGTGATCATTTTATGTGGGTCTCTCCTTTTCTCCTCTTTTTGAGATCCTTCTCTGGGTGATGCTTCTGTGTCTTCATCTGCATTGAGCTCAGAATTTGCATCTCAAAGGGATGTGCTCTTCTTGCCTTTGGGCTACTTCAGGGCTAGGCAATTTCTTTTAAGTTTTGTTATTTCCCAAAAATCTCATTACCAGGGCCCCCCCTATCTCTCTGCCTGCAAGGGAATCTCTTGTAAGATTCTCTAGTCCTTTCATAAAGATAGGATAAACAAGCAAAAGCCCCTAATCATTGAAAATAGAGGATTCTGAGTTAGGAATAAGTTTATGTAATTCAAGAATCCGTCTTAACTGGGTAGCTGAGGAATCAGGCAGGCATTGCTGCATTTACTGTCTGGCTGCATCTGCAGAGCTCATGTGTCTGCTTTAATTAGGGCATGTTTACAGTTCCACAGGGTAAGAATGCTGCATCTATTTGTTAGTTTATATCCCAATAATGGCCTAGGGTTTATTTGCATCAACTGCTCTGGGTGTGGGTGGTATTTTGATTGCTACCTTGGTTAGAGCAGCTTTGCAGGGACCCAGAGCATTGGAATGGGAAAAGAGTGACATAACAGAAGCTTCAGTGCTGAGTTGTGCAGTAGTTTTTAAAGGGGTGGAAATCAAGACCATGGAAATTGACCTAATGGAACAGTGAAAAGTGGATATGGTGAGTTATATCTCCCTTTTTTGACCTATTTTAGAAGTCATTCTGCTGTTCAAGTTAAAAAAGAAGAGTAAATGGGCTGGGCAGAAAACTCTGGGTATCTAATATGTCATATGTTTACTGTTTGACTGCCTAAAGAACAGACTTTCTTCTGTAAGCAAGACTTCCATTTTACCCTTTTGCTTCCTCGTGTTATCATTTAGTCTTATGTAACATCAGAGCTAGCCTTCAGGCACATGTGCTTGAAAATGAAGGCAGAAAATAAATAGAATGAATATCAAACTCTTTGACATTAGCAAATGTCGGCCCATGCTGAAGGTCCTTCTCCTGGATCACAGATACTCATCTGCATTCCTTCGTTTCAGAACTTGATTCTACATTGGCAGTTGAAGTCTGCCCTGTGCTCCCACTGTCACCCTCCTTTCATTTAGTTCATAACCTATTGTCTCTGATGTCTCAGTGTGACACCAAAGTTGTAGCCACTAAACATTGTCCAGCTGTCAGATAAAATTTGTTTAGCATGAAGACACAGGAGCACTTTCCTATTGAAGTAATAAAGAAGAGTCAATGTCTTCTCCATGGAAGCTGGAAGTTGAGTAAGACTGCTTTATATCCTGAAGTCTATTTATAGTCTTTGATTTGTTCAGCACATGTTTACTTAAAGTTTAATATGTGCAAAATACTGGAATACTCAAAGAGAATCTCTTATGAAATGTGCTATAGCAAAGGTGAGAGCAGTAGGTAGGGTATATTAGGTAGGGAGTTTTAATCCCCAGCATTCCATACAGTCCTAAAACAGGGAGGCAGATAGAAATGGGATCCTGTGGCAATGAATTCTCTGGGTATATTAAAAGTTCTTGGTTATAACAAAAACAAGAGATAACATTTGAAGGAGTTATTATTTTTTAAGATAGACCTTTACCAGGCATCACTGCACATCCACAGAAGAGTAGACCTCCTACTAAGTAAGTCTTCTGCAATAAAAAAGGCAAGGAAAGAAACTCTTTCCCCTGACAACTACCCTAGCAATAGGACTCTTGACAAGGTAGAAAGCCTCAATTGGGAAGACCCAATAAAAGACAACTTAAAACAAAGAAGGTCACACATGTGATTTTTGGTCCCAGGTATCTGGTGCCATTATGTACATGCTACCCACATCTGCCCTCTTGATATGTGTAATCTAGTGATGCTGGTGGTGGCTTTTTCATGCCTTTGGAGAAGACATGAAGAACATGGAGAAGCCCATGTTCTCTCTTGAGCATATTTCTTCTCTCTTATTCTCTCCCACCCCTTTCTCAGAATTTCCAAATAAAGCTTGTTTTTACTTCACTATTTGTCTCCTCCCGAAATTCTGTTCAGTAAAGGAAGGTCACAGGCTCAAAATTCTGGACAAAATCTAGAACTGACTTTGCTTTCCTTACAGAGCAAAGCTCACAGTCCTAGTTTTCCCTTGCCATTTCTAGTGGCCAGAAGTGGAGAAGCAGCAGATTCCCTTCTCAAGGCTACCACCTTTGTCCCCAATACTTCACATAAGTTACTTTGGGATCTGGTCCCCTAAACACCACCAGAATAGAGTCCTGAGTGCAGAGCCAGGAGTAATCCTTAAGTATGGTTGGATTTGCATGCAAATAAGGTGCCATGATCAGGACTGGAGAAATAGCACAGAGATTAAGATGCTTATCTTGCCAATGGTGTACTCTGATTCAATCCCTGATATGACATTAGACCACAAGCATAGAACTAGGAGCTACACTGACATTTGTGATTCCATGACAAATAAAAACAGCAATAAAAATAACATATGGCCTATGAATGTCATTCAGTGGTCAAGTGTAAGCCTATGTCCACAGAATAATACCCAACATTACACACATATTGAGCTATTAGAAAATTTTAAGCAAGAAAGTGGCATAAAGAATGATTGAAGAGACCAAAGAAATAGCACAGCAGTAGGGCATTTGCCTTGCATGCAGTCAACCTGGGATGGAGCCCAGTTTGATTCCTGACATTCCATATGGTCCTCCGAGCCTGCCAGAAGTGATTTCTGAGTGCAGAGTCAAGAGTAACCCTTGAGCATAGCCGGGTGTGGCCCCAAAACAAATAAACAAACTAAAAGAATGAATGATTGAAGGTCAGTGTTGAAAGACAATGTTAAATTAAGTGGCCAGAAAAATGTTTCTAATAGAGGATAGAATGAAAAGAACTACTATTAAAGGCAAATTTTGAGGGAAAAAGACATTCCAGGTAGATGGTAAAATGTATAATAATTTCAGTGAAAGACATTGTCTTTCATTGCACCAATGTGCACCTGGGCAAAGGTGAAGTAGAAAGAATTAGAGAGGTTTAAGAGATCTATAAAGGCCTTTTAGGCCAAAGTAAGAAGTTCAGATTAGGTCCTTAATTGTAGTGCCAAATCAAGAGAATGGAGTAGTTTGATTTTATATTGGAACAAAATTTAAGCTAGCTAAGGCTGATTAAATAGTTTTTCAGGTTAGAGATGGTGAAGAAATGGATGAATTTAGTGTCTCTGCTAGAAAGAATTCATCAACAAAAGTCCAGGACTTGATGCATTTAAATTGACAGAAAATGGAAGAAAAAGAGCAAGGTCAAAGATAGGTTGTAGGTTTTCAGTTTGAACAATGAGTAAACAAGTGGTTTTTACTGAAATGGTGAAGACAACAGAGGAAGCAAATTTGAAAGAGCAAGATATTGCATTTGAATACAAAGAAGTAAAACACTGGAATTTTAAGGTTTGTTGTTGTTTTGATTTTGGGGTCACACTCAATAGTAGTACTCAGGCTTAATCCTGGCTCTCCTTTCAGGAATCACAAGTTTTAAGTTTTTACATTGTCTCTGAGTCTTTCAGCAAGATGTATATATTCCTTCAGTGAAGTGTAATGCTAAAAATCCAGAAGATAAGAGCAAAGAAATAATTTCCTAGAGAAATCTGAGAAGTGGCTTAATATATCTATTGTATAAAAAGCAAAATAAAAGAACAAATGGACTTCACCTGAAGCAAAAGGGAATTATTAGATCTAAACAGACACATGAATCAAACTGAAACCTTAAGAGAAACTAGCATGGATTTCATCATGAATTTTTAAAACCACATGTCAATATAGAGCTAAGAGCACATATGTGTATAATATACTACATTTTCACAAAATGCAAAATAAAAGCATTTATCTGGATAACTAGCAGCTGGTGAAGAAGAATTGCTAGTATTCAGAAACCCATTATGTTCCTCAATATTAGAAAAGTGACTTCTGATAGCACATAAAAATATAGCCTTTAAAACATTATAGGGATTGGAACATACAGCATCTACTCTTTTGGGATCACACCAGGCAATGTTCAAGCATTATTCCTGATTTCTGTGCTAAGAAATCACTCATGGCAATGATTAGGGTATCACATGGGAGGAATGCCACAGAGCAAACCCAGGTTGACACATGCAAGACAAGCACCCTATCTATTGTACTATCTCTATGGCCCAAGCATCTACTATTTTGGATCAGACATTTTCATTCAGTATCAGGTTTGCAAGATTAATTCATATTGTTGTAGATCTACTCTATGTTGAGTGGTATCCCTGTGTATAAAGATATGTAATTTATTTACCTGTTCTATTAATAGATATTTGGATATTTTTTAGTTTTGCCTAATTTTGGATATCTACTTTAAGGTATGTATCTTGGATACATTTATGTACAAATTTCTATTATGCCAAAACTAGCAATAAGATTGTTTGATCATGATGCATGCCATATTAAGACTTAGTGGATACTGCTGAGAAATTTCCAACGTGGATAAAAAGAACACGGGGCCGGCAAGGTGGCGCTAGAGGTAAGGTGTCTGCCTTGCAAGCGCTAGCCAAGGAATGGACTGCGGTTCGATCCCCCGGCGTCCCATATCGTCCCCCCAAGCCAGGGGCGATTTCTGAGTGCGTAGCCAGGAGTAACCCCTGAACATCAAACGGGTGTGGCCCCCCAACCCCCCCCCCCCAAAGAAAGACAGGATAAAAAGAACAACAACTGATATTCGGTAGAAAAACATGACATGTCAGTTGTGCTGGGGAAAAGGACAGGGAAGAAGTAAAGATTGGTGCAGAAAAGTGTTCAACCAGGAGGGAGAGATGAAAGGTGATAAAGCACTATTTATGAAAGCCTATCAGCAACAGTGTAAACAGTAGTGAAAAAAACTGAAAAAAAAAAAAAAAGAAACAAAAGTGCCTCTTATAGAATTAGACTGGTAGGTGGGAGGCAAATGGAGGTGGGGCACTGGTGGTGAGAAGTGGACACTGGTGAAGGGATAAATGTTGAAACATTAATGCTTCATTATTGGAGCCCAATAATGAATAACTTCATAATTTCATGGTGGCTAAATAATAAAAATTTAAATGATTTAAATGAAGACACTAAGAAAAAACTAAGAATGGGCTTTTAAAAATAAAAGATTTATTTAGAAATAATTTTCAAAGATGGGGCATATTTGAGAAATTCAAAATATATATTACTTTTTCTTTTTTAAATTTGGTTTTTGAGCCAAATTTAGCAATACTCAGGGGTTATTTCTGGTTCTGTGCTCAGGACTTACTCCTGGCAATGCTCAAGGGACCATATGAAATGCCAGGGATCAAATCTGTATTAGCCTGTGCAAGTCTCTGTATTGCTCTAGCACATCAAATATATATAAAATTTCTAGCCTGAACAAAATTCTTAATACATTTAGTTTAATAGACTTTTCTTGTTAAGTAGAGATTTTTAGAAGATCGATCTCTGATAGGATTTTGAATTTTTTATTCTTTATCAACCACTCTGTGCCCCCAAACATAATGTGGGCCAATAGCTAAGATGTCAAAGGCAGAAACATGATAGCATAAGACTTTCTTCAGCTATTTCATCTGTTGCTTATAAAACATTCTGACATCATTTGAAAGTTTTTCAGACCTTCTTTTCATTGTTCTTTTCTACATAGTTATTATACATGTTAAAGTCCCTCTTCCCAGATCCTCAGTGATGGATTAAGCACTTGGTGCAAAACTTTTGAGTTGTTGGTTAAATCTACACAACACTGTGGGTTATATTGTACAAACATCCATATACACTAGCCTGCACTGCATGCTCACTTTCAGCTTCTGGAATGAGCTATCATTCCCAAAGGCACTTATGAGAGTCTTAGTAGAAAAGGGAATTTAGTGGATGTTCAGAAAAGGTTATTTGCATGGTTACCCAATAATCCTTCTCTTGAAATCTTATGGTAAGACAAGTTCATGCTATGTTGAGACTACCTTCTAGAATGAAGATGTGTAAATCTACAGACTGCCTACAGAATACTTTTAAATCTCCACAGATTAAAATAAGAGCAGAGAAAGGTACTTAGGAATTTCTAAACAAAGCTCAACTTCTTTGCCTCTGCTTGCTAGTTACCATATTTTTCATATCATAAGACACATTTCCTCCACAAAAATATAAAAACTATGTGCATATTATGGTCAGGTGCATCTTATAGATCAAAAAATACAGTGATTAGTATTTCACCCCTCATTTGACTTATTCTAATTGTGCATCTTTAGTGGAATTTAGTAAATATGCATCTCTTCAATTGTTCTGAGTTCTCATTTCCTTTCTCTTTTATGCAAGTTTGGGGAGTTCAGAAGATTCTTTTTGAATCTTCCTAGACAGGAATAGCGGCCATTTCTTCCGCTTTGCTTTGTGGGATTTTTTTTTTAATGACAAAAAAAGAAGTTACTATTTTCATGATTGCAAATAAAAAAGAAATTCTAAATCTAAATCAGACAATACTGTTAATATTGTTGTTTATAAATTTTACCTACTTTTAGAAGATAAAAGACTCACTTTGTGAGTCAGACTTAATATGCTAGCTTTTCATGACCTTCACATATTTGTCTGCAGAGTAGGTAGAGTCAATGCTAATATATAGTATAGGATTTTCATCTTCAAATAACTCTTCAAATAAGCTAATTGAAAGAAAGTTAGCAGAAGACTACAAAGTTAATATTAAAAATAGGTAATGGGGGCCAGCGAGGTGGCGCTAGAGGTAAGATGTCTGCCTTGCAAGCGCTAGCCAAGGAAGGACCGGGGTTTGATCCCCCAGCGTCCCATATGGTCCCCACAAGCCAGAGGCAATTTCTGAGCACTTAGCCAGGAGTAACCCCTGAACATTAAATGGGTGTGGCCCGAAAAACCAAAAAAAAATGTAATGGCAAAAAGAACTCAAAACTCTATTTGTGCAAATGAACTAGTTTGTATGGAGGTTGGATGACGGCTGCTGTACAAACTTGGAAACTGATTATGTACAGTCTCCTGCCTTATGAGCAAGATGTTCAAACCTTGTAAAGCTTCCCTATGGTTACTAATTCTAAATTATACCAACCACTGTCATCTATATGGATATCCCCTTAGAAAAAAGAAAGTTTGCTACAAGGTAGAGGTGGATTATTGACTAATTTCATATTCTATTCTTATGAAAAGTTGGGAACCCATATGAGTGACCTGACATATAATCATATTTGAAGTACTTTATTTGCTGTTTAAATAAGTTGGCACCATAAAGAAATATTTTCCAATCTCAAGAGGAAAGATAAGAGTGTGTTTGAATTGAGAGCTCCAAAGATCTCTATTTAAATATGGTCAGATATCCTCACTGCTTTATTCCATTGTCTACAATGACTTCTCCCTAGACTAAATTAACTTGATTTGGGTAGAATAAATTATTTCATTAACCAATCACTTTGGGTTTTTGTAAAGCACTTGTATGTTTAGTGTTCAAGGTTACCTGAACACAATTGTGTGCTGACTGATCTTCCTTTTATCTGAGTGACTTTTTTTAGAAAATGTGAACAATTCAGAATTTGTTCTGGATATCAGTTATTGGTTCATCCAAGTTACTCCCTTGCTTTGACACTCTTTGATATATAATACTACTTTCCTCCATCACAAGCATGGAAGAAAACTTTCATAGAATATTGGCCTTTAACTTCATATTAAGAAATGAAAAGGGGCCGGGCGGTGGCGCTAAAGGTAAGGTGCCTGCCTTGCCTGCGCTAACCTTGGACGGACCTCGGTTCGATCCCCCGGTGTCCCATATGGTCCCCCAAGCCAGGAGCAACTTCTGAGCACATAGCCAGGAGTAACCCCTGAGCATTCCCGGGTGTGGCCCAAAAACCAAAAAAAAAAAAAAAAAAAGAAATGAAAAGAACCAAATAAGATTACAGATCTAGATACTCAAATGTATATTCAATTTTAATTCTAAAAGTGTCCTCTTTAGTCTAGGCCATAAAGTATGCCATAATGCCTCAGATGAAGAAAATAACATCTTATTGTTAATAAAAACTAGATTGTCAACAATTGGTAATAGCAGAAAATAAGATATTTTAAATTTGTTCTTGAGATTTCATATGACTTACATCATTCCATGTACTTTCATTTCTATAGTATTTCTTTCTTTTTTGGTTTTTGGGCCATACATGGCAACCCTCAGGGGTTACTCCCAACTCTACTCAGAAATCACTCCTGGCAGGCTGGGGGAACCATGTGAAATGACAGGGATAAAATCCAGGTCCATCCAGGGTTGGCCATATGAAAGGCAAATGCCCTCCTACTGTGCTATCAATCTGGCCCCTATAGAATTTCTTTTATTTTTCTTCTTTTTTCTTCCTTCTTATTTTTAATATTTATTTATGTATTTAATATCTTTATTTAAACACCAATGATTACAAACATGTTTGTAGTTGGGTTATAGTTATAAAAATAACGCACCCAATCACCAGTATAATATTTCCACCATCAATGTCTCCCTTTTCCCCCACCCCTTGCCCATATTCAAGATAGGCATTCTATTTTTCTCACTCATTCTTCTTGACTGCAAATATGTATGACTTCTTTAATGAAAACAATTATATATTGTTGTATGAATCATTTTTATAGTACTTGTTATCCTTGGTGCTTAAAGTATTATTTATATTATTTATTAATATACCATTTTATTAAGGCAACATGATTTGCAGAGTTATTCATAGCACACTTTGACACACACAAAGTACCACCATTGTCACCATTATATCCATTGTCAATCTCCCTCCATTAATGTCTTCAGTTTCTCTCCCACTCCCTAGCCCACCTTCTTGGCTGGCACCATATTGAAGTTTTGTTATTTTATTGTGGGTCTCATGCTTACACATGATTACACACACAAACACACACACACAAAGTCACACATCACCTGTGTCCTAAAACCTGACCTCTGCCCTTTTTACCTCACCTCTGCCTTTTCTTCCTTTGTTTTCCGTTTGTTTATTTTTGGGCCACACCCAGTGAGGCTCAGGGGGTCACTCCTGGCTATGTGCTCAAAAATCACCCCTGGCTTGGGGGACCATATGGGACACTGGGGGATCAAATCTCGGTCCGTCTTAGGTTAGTACTTATAAGACAAATGCCTACTGCTTGCGCCACAGCTCCGGCCCCTTCTTTTTATTGTTTTTTCTTTTTTTGTCCTCTGAAAGGTTAGGGTCTAGGATAATCTAAATATCATCCCCCCTGATACCTTGTTCCTCTTGTCCGAGTATTCTATGTGCCACAGATAAATGACATCATCTAGTTTTCCCTTCCCGCTAACTTTCTTAACATGATACATTCTGGTGATGTGTGGAGATCTAACTTTTTACTACTCCAGAACAGAGTTGAGACAGGGCCACCAAAAATTGGCTGCTTAGACTTGTGCAATCTAATGTTTGACTAAGAGTATTTCTGCCATGGGGCAGTCTTTTAGTCACTATCTGCCCATTTTGAATAGTTTGATCTGGGCAGGTGACTTTGGCTCTCAAAAATACTTTTTTTGGTCTGTGAAATAGAGATTCACATAATTTATGGTATTTTGGAAAGTTTAGACTTAACAATTTCAGGAATATTTAGAATGGTACCTCAGTACACAAAAGTGCTCAATAAATGGTAGATATTCTTTTTATTACAGAATGTCACTATTGTTCAGGAAAGAGAAATAGAAATAAACATGAAAAGTAGTATTAACCCAGGTCATTGAATTTCTAAGACACAGCTGATTTCCTCTGCTTCCAAAACTTATCCCACTTTATTTTGTTTATTTATTTTTAATGGACAATCTATTTATTGATACCTCTCAACATTCTATGATAAGTCTCATTAACAGTTTGAAAGCTATACATACATTATTCACTATTTTTAATAAAACTTTGATTGATTTACCATTGATTACAATGGTACAGTAAAAGTTTTGGGAGGATAGCATTACACCTAAGTCATTTTACTCTTTTAAGTTTTCTTAAAGTCTAATTAAATAACTGTGATTTACAAAATCATTGATAGTTGTGTTTTAGGCATATGATACTTTCACACCATTACCACCACCTGTGTAAACTTTTCTCCACCAATGTTCTCATATGCCACATGCCACATAGACAAGACACATCTTAAAGTTTGATAGTTGTGATTTAGATCTTATGTGTGTATGTATGTATGTTTTATATATCTCATTACTGTTTATTTGTACTGCCCTGATAATCATTGATATGAACAATTTTCATATGACTATTGATCATCTGGATGTCTTTGCTGAGGAAGATTCTGTTTAGTTCCACTTTTTTGATTTAAATTTTTATTAAGTAGCTGTGAATGTACAAAGTTATTAATGATTGGTTTTCATTAATACAGTAAATGTTTCCAATATCAGTCTCCTTTTTCAGTGTCCACTTCTCTTCACCAATTACACTGCTGCCACCTCTCTCCATCTCTTCCACTCACCTGCCTCTATACCACTTAAAAAAACATAACTTTAGATACTGTGGTTTACAGTATTTTGCCTATAAGATTCAATGAGCAACACTTGACTACCTTTTAGTCTCCTCTGTTCCTCTAGGTTGAATACTTCCCTCTATCATTGTCATAGTTCTCCCTTCCCAGTCTTGGGCCCCTAACCCCCAAGAAGCATGCTTCCTACTGAAAGTCAGTTCTCAGGTTCTTTGTTTTTGCTGCCTTTGGGCATTTGTTATCCCACTATTATGTTTCTTTGACTTGACCCACTTTAACCACTGAAGGCATCTGTGGTCTGTGTGTAGATTATCATTCTAATACATAATGCCCAGGAGCCTGGATTTAAGAATGGAACCATATATTGAGAGAATTCTCTTTTTATTTTTACCTCAATTTCTCCTACCCAGTTTCCTTTCCTTGTTGAAGAAAAGGCTGCTTCTTACCAGATAATAGAAATGAGAACTGGCTTGCCCTCTGAGGAAAGGCCCCTGCTGGTATGGGAGAGGAATGGGTGACCTCGGCAAGAAAATAGCACAATACAGCAAAAAAAGCCTCACATACACATAGAAGAGATACACGTAAATAGCAGCAATGGGGACATTTCATTATATCCAAACTTTTTCTCATTATTCTGCGAATTTCCCTATTACCTTCAAATGTGCTCTCCCACACACAATTAAGAGTTATTTTGTGTTCCATTCTTTTCCTTAAATTCCATCTGGGCAGCAACTTCTGGCAGAATAGCTCTTTTCCCTCAAACATTACATAATAATATAGACCCAGGAGACCAGCCTTCATGAATAGTAGCAAGGGGAGCCTCCATAGCATGCTAGATAGAAGGATGGTATGTCACCTACTTCATCATCAACTCTGATACTTTAGGGCTCTAACAAAGAACAGATGGTCTGGGGATTAGCAGAATTCCATGTGCTACTGCTCCATTTCAGAAAAGATCAGGAATATCACAGAACAAAGTTCACTCAAAATCCTATTTTGTTTCAGAGGAAGCATAGAGAAAATAAGGGTTTGAATAAGACATATCCATGGCCCTCTGAGATTTTCTCCCTATAGTACAGGACTCAAGAAAAGGAGAACATGTAGAAAGGCAGAATCTATAGAGATATTGACAGAAACTTTGACTAGCACTGAACTGGATTAAAAATCCATGCTGTACCCATTTAGTATCAATGTACTCTTGGGTACATTTCTTAACCGCTCTAAAAAGATGTAGTATTTTGTATTTGGAACTTCCCTAGCTATACACTGGGTTTACTACTGGCTCCGTGCTCAGGTAATAGTCTTGGAAATTCTTGGGGAACATATGTAATACACAGGATTGAACTTGGACAGAGTGAATGTGAGACAAGTGCCTTATCTGCTGTACTAAATATTCTGCCCTAAGTTTTAGTCTTTAAAGGGGTGATAGTACTGTCAGAGATAATAACCAGAAAAAATTGAAAGATATATGCAGACTAAAGATTGAGTTTGGGTTGTTAATCAATCAGAATGCAGAGAAGAATTGCTACAGGGATTTGGAGATAAGGATTATACATTCATTGTTGGACCAAGGCTTTGAGAAACTGGGTAGCAGAAGATTATGAATTTAGGTAAAAAGTACAGCCAAATATTGTCATAATATGAGCAAGTTGAAGAATATATAATAAGGCTCAGCAATAGAATTAGAAATTGTTCATCATTTGCTTTTGGAGTTGTGGATTTTTCATTCTCTCCTTACCCCGGATGTCAACTAACCAAAGAATTCTGAGCAAGCCTGAACTTGTTGACAGAAAGACACAGAGAAAGGGAAAGACAGAGAGAAAAAAAGCCAGTGTAATCTAGATACCACAGCAGGTGTAGATCTCACCAGACTTCTGAAACTCTCTTGCTCTCTGGCACCTTTGTTTTTGGCCAGAATACATTTGTACCTACAGACATATCAGTGCTTCTACTTTGTATTTCACTTGCTTTAGAATGCAAACTCTTTAATATGCCTTACTGAAGCCATGTAATAATATTAAATATTATATTTAATTATTACATTATATTTAATAATATTAATTTAATAAATATTATAATTGCTTTAGGAAAACATACTAAAGATAAGATTATAAGTGGGCCTGATTTAGTGATAACACTCTTATTAACATTAACCACTTACAGCAATAAAAACAAACTTCTAAGCATCTTCCAGAATTATGATTGTTGAAAAATTCATCTGAGAAATCATACCTCCTGCATCATAATAGTAAACATTAAAATAAATAATACAGAATAGAATTAAAACTTTACATACATACTTATACATGTATGAACACAGAATTAATTATTTTAAGTTAACCAGCAATAACAAAATTTTAAAATGTAAATGCTTAGTACATATTAGGTAAAAAAGTATAAGAACTCAAGCATCAAAAATTATTTCCTTGGCAAAATGAGGTCTTTTGTGAAAGGAGTTTTTCAGCAAACACATTTTGACAATTGACACCACATGAGCACCATTTTGCTATAATTTGACAAAGCAGGAAGTGGAAATCGATAGGACTTTGCCAGATTCATTGTTTGCCAATGCCCCTCTTTCTCTCCTCTCCTTCTGTTCTGTACTAGATAAGAGATAGGAGGAGCTCGGAGCACAATATATGGATTTATTTTTAACTAGAAAAACAAAAGAAACTATAAAATACATTAACTCCAAAAATGTTTCTAGCACCCTGCTGGATATTTACTGTATATGAGAATTCTGAACAATTCTGAATTTCAAAACAAAAGATGACTTCGGAGTTGTTTTGATCTCCTAGAACTTCAGAGAGAACGTTCCTAACTGGGGAGCTCATCTCTGCCTCTCAGCACATCTGGTTTCCATGGCAATCAGGCCAATGTCTAGTTTAGTTTTGCACAAACTTCCTAAAGCCCAATAGACCTAAAATCTCCTTATGGGCTTATGCATCAGCCTCCAACCCCTTTCCAATACAACTATCCTACTATATCCTGTAATTTTCCTCAACATGTCTAGTTAGAAACACACAATTTGATAGCAGCAAATGCTATCAATACTAAGCAAATGCTTAGTGGTCATACAAAATAGAAGTTAGTAGGGCCAGAGCACAGCACAGAGATTTGTCTTGCATGGGGCCAACCTGGGTTTTACTAACAGAAGCCAATAAGGTCCCCTAAACTTGCCAGAAGTTAATTTCTGAACACAGAGGCCTGAGATGGTCAGGTGTGGTCCAAAAACAAAAACATTAAACAAACAAACAAAAAACCAAAATAAACAAAATTTTGTTAGAGAAAATATGAAAAGGGGGATAGAGAAGTATCCAGGGAATCCTCATTTGTTGTTCAATTGTTAGTCCCTTGGTCTTTTTTTTTAAGATTTAAATAATTACTTTATTTAAACACAATGACTACAACAAAATGCACACCCCCCTTCATCAGTGCAACTTCCCCTCCACTATTGTCCCCCATTACCTACCTCACCCCACCCACTAATTGTCTTTAAGACAAGCATTGTATTTCTCTATCGTTGTCATAATATCTGTAAGTGTAGTTATTTCTCTAACTGCACTTACCAATCTTTGTGATAAGCTTGCTATCGTGGGCAGATCTTTCCAGCCCTCATCTTTATTGTCTCTGGGTATTATTATTATACTGTCTTTTCTTTTTCTTTCTTTTTGGGGTCACACCTGGCAGCACTCAGGGGTTGCTCCTGGCTATACACTCAGAAATTGCTCCTGGCAGGCACAGGGGACCATATGGGATGCCGAAATTCTAACCACCATCCTTCTACATGCAAAGCAAATGCCTTACCTCCATGCTATCTCTCCAGTCCAATGTCTTTAATTTTTTTTTAAATCCCACATATGGGTGAGACTATTCTGTGCTTATCTTTTACCCTCTAACTTATTTCATTCAACATAATAGTCTCCAAATCCATCCATGTATAAGAAAATTTTGTGACTTCATTTCTTCTCACAGCTGCATAGTATTCCATTGTATAGATGTACACAGTTTTTTTAGCCATTCATCTGTTGTTGGGCATCTGGGTTGCTTCCAGGTGCTGACTATTGTAAATAGTGCTGTTAAGAACACAGGATTGTAGAGGGCATTATTGCATTGTGTTTTTGTGCTCCTAGGGTATATCCCTAGAAGTGATATATGCTGGACCATATGGGAGCTGAATGTTCAGTTTTTTAAGGAATATCCATATTGCTTTCTATAAAAGCTGGACTAGACGGCATTTGCACCAGCAGTGAATGATAGTTCCTTTCTCTCCACAGCCATGCCAGCAGTGATTGTTTTTGCTCTTTGTGATGTGTGCCAGTCTTCATGGTGTGATATGATATCTCGTAGTTGTTTTGATTTACATCTCACTGATGATTAATGATGTGGAGCATTTTTTCATGTGACTTTGGACATCTGTATTTCTTCTTTGATGAAATATCTGTTCATTTTTTCTCACCATTTTTTGATGGTGTTAGATGTTTTTTCTTGTTAAGTTCTGTCAGTACCTTGTATATCTTAGACATCATTTGATGGGTATTGTGTGAATAGATTCTCCCCTTCCGTAGGTGACCTTTTAACCCTAGTGAAAATTTTCTCTGAAGTGCAGAAGTTTCTAGGTTTAATGTAATCTCATTTGTTTATCTCTCTGCCACTTGCGTGAACAGTGGTATTTCCTCCTTGTAGATACCTTTAGCTTCAATGTCATAGAATGTTTTCTGTACATTTTCTTCTATATATGTTATAGTTTCAGGTCTGATATCAAGGTCTTTTACTATTTTATTTGACCTTTATGTATGATGTAAGATAGGGGTCTGAGTTTGCATTTTTGCTGTGGCTGACCAGTTGTCCCAAAATCACTTGTTGAAGAGGCTTTCCTTGCTCCATTTTGTGTTTCTTATCACTTTATCAAAGATAAATTGATTGTAAGTCTGAGTTCATTCTCTGAATAGTCAAGTCTTTCCATTGGTCTGAGGGCCTCTATTTATTCCAGTACTATGCTGGTTTAATGATTATTGTTTTGTAGCACAATTTAAAATTGGAGAAAGTGATGACTCCCATTTTCTTTTTCCTCAGAGTTGCTTTAGCTATTTGTGGCTGTTTGTTGTTCCAAATGAATTTCAGGAGTATTTGATCCACTTTTTTGAAGAATGTTGGGTGTATCCTTAGAAAAATTGCAATACGTTTTTACAGTGATTAGGGGAGTATTACCATTTTAAATTATGTTAATGTTAATCCTGCCAATCCATGAGCAGGGTATCTGTCTCCATTTTCTTGTGTCCTCTTTTATTTCTTGAAACAATATTTTATAGTTTCCTTTGTATAGGTCCTTCACCTCTTCAGTTGCACAGATCCTAGGTCTGATTTCATCTGACCATTAGGTGGTGAGGTAGGGCAATTTGCTCTTAGATCAAATTGTTGCTGTTTCCTCATCATCAGGGTGTCATATGAACTACACTGATGCAACTAGGTTCCAGAGTGGTATTAGGGTATCTCCCAGAAAGAGGTTGATTTCTGATGCTTGCCAGTTCTAAATTGAGATTTGGGGTATGGGGTCGGATGGCCAATGTCTGATCACATGAGGTCTAAATCAAGTCCCTATGACAAATGTTCAGGGTGGAAAGGTGCCCCTGCATTATAAAATTTATGGGTTCTAATTCCTATTAGATAAGAATTTCTTTCTATAGATAATGTTTCCACATTTATGTGTTTATATGCAAAAAAGGAATGATGCCATATTATATCATTATTTCATTTGGGGGTAAAAATAACAAGCTATATAATCTCTGTGTCCTGGCTTTGTCCTGAGCTCTTATCCCAAGCAAGACTTTTCTACTAAAATTTATTACTAAGGAGAACCAAAAAAGCCAAAAAAAATAAATAAAGATGGAGAAAATAAACACACTAAGAGTTAGAACTATTAAAGAAGAAAACATACAAAAATATGTAGATATCCCATTAAATCTTTTGAGATATTTAGAGGGAGGTATAAGATCTAGGGCACATTTTCATCCCATACCATGGTCTTGTGGAGTCTGAGAAATGATTTGGAGCAGTCAGGTATCAGGTAGTGTCCTTGAGATGGATGTCCCTCTGGAGCTGGATATGGTAGTAAGTAACAGTCCACACTGAGGGGAGATGGTAGGAAAAGAGCCACATAGAATTAGTCAGTAGAAGCGATTGTGGGTGTACCTATTTAAGACCCTAGACCCACCCATTTCTGGGAGGGGTCTTGGGAACCGGATAGTAGGTGTAACCTTACCTGCTAGACCCTCCCATTCCTGGGAGGGGTCTGGGAAATGTTATATAAGGCTTGGACCAAGGGAATTCGGCCCTTTTGGCTTTTTGCCCTTTTGGCTCTTTGCCCTTTCTGCGCTGCTGTGCGCTCTGGCTTCTGGGTTTCTGTGTTCTGGTCTTTGACCAGCATGGAGCCCAAAGGGAAGATGGCTAACAGGAAATAAGATGCAGGGCTAGCAAAATATTGGTATGCTTGAAAGGTTATAACATAGGCCACACACATGTGGTGGCTAGGGCTTGAATAAAGTTGCTTCCTGACGCCTGTGAGTGAGTTTTGATTACGCCGATTACCTGGGCCTGGAATCCGCCAGCTGGATGGGGATGAAGCCACGTGGCTGGGGCCTAAGCACAAAGGCCTCCATCCACCGCCATCCAGCACCATCCTTAATTATTTAATGCTACATCTGGCGCTCCGAACTTTAACCTGAATCCTGAACCCAACAAAACAGCGAAAATGGTGAGATTTCTGCTCTTCTGTTTCATTTTGGCTCTTTTCAAATGCAGTCAGCCCAAAGGGTTTGGCCACGTGAAGCCATGTTCAAATATGGCCGTAACCCCTTCTAGGGAAAGAAGGGCAAATAAAACAAGAGAGGTGAAAGCTTGCATCACCTCCAGCCCAGGCCCAGGCCCAGAACTAAGACTTAGTTACAAAAAACAAAAACCTGGGCCTCTTCAAAGACTTATTAAAAGTCTAAATTGGAAACGGAGAAAAAAAAAAGACTATTAAAAATGGACTGATTTTCTAAGAATGACCTTTGGCTTGAATTTGGATTTCAACTTTGGAAATTTCGAACTGAACTTTTAGTTTAAATCACTTGGAACTCTAAACATCCAAAAGCGCCCTGTAAAGAGGTGGGCCATAAACTGCTTCCAAAGTGCGCCCGGAGGGAAAAAGCGGGAAAAAGCGGCAAAAAGCTCCAAGCGGCTCGGCTCGGCTGGGCTGGGCTGGGCTGGGCTCAGCTTGGCCCGGAAAAGCGAAAAACCTGGAATCCACCCTCCAGCAAACCGGCAGCGGGCAGCAAAACCTGCAACCTCATGGTCTACAGAACCGTCTACGGGGCCTAAAACTATAAAAGGAAGCCACGTGGTAAAATCAGCGTGGAACAAACCAGCATCTGAACTTTAAAAGTTTACAAAAGCCACGTGGTGAGATCAGCATGGAACAAACCAGCAAGTTTACAGAAGCCACGTGGTGAGATCAGCGTGGGACAAATTAATCATTTTAAGTATAGGAACTAAGCAAATAGTCATATATTTCACTCATAGTTGGTAATGGGATAAGTTTTAATTAGTTAGTGGTTAAAAAATAAAAAAGGGAGGTAATACAGTTTAACATCTAATTTCTAACCACCTGCATCTTTGTCTTAGTCATTTTCTTTATAATTTAAATGTGTTTTGTTGTCTTTCATAGTTAATATTTTCTATTGCAAAATGTTTTACTGTGTATTTTAATGTACTTAGCCTGTTTTTAAAATGTATGTTATGCATGTATGCTGCAGTACTTGTGTATAGAAAAGGTATAGGAACAATGAAGTTCCCCCAATATAGTTTAAAAGTATAGGAACATGAAAGTTCCGAAATAGTGCTTGGTAAAAAAGCATTAATAGAGTTTTAGTTTACAGGTGTAAAGTATATTTTGCAAAAATATGTTTTTGAAAAGGGCTGGTATATTAATTTTCACTCTATTACGTTGGTGCATAAAAATATTAAGAAAAGGAGGAAATGTGGGTGTACCTATTTAAGACCCTAGACCCACCCATTTCTGGGAGGGGTCTTGGGAACCGGATAGTAGGTGTAACTTTACCTGCGAGCCCCTCCCATTCCTGGGAGGGGTCTGGGAAAAGGTCGATAAGGCTTGGACCAAGGGAATTCAGCCCTTTTGGCTTTTTGGCTCTTTTGGCTCTTTGCCCTTGCTGCGCTGCTGTGCGCTCTGGCTTTTGGGTTTCTGTGTTCTGGTCTTTGACCAGCATGGAGCCCAAAGGGAAAATGGCTAACAGGAAATAAGATGCAGGGCTAGCTAAGAATGGCTGAATGCTTAAAAGGTTATGATATAGGCCACATATGTGGTGGATAGGGCTTGAATAAAGTTGTTGCTTTCTAACGCCTGACTGTGAGTAAGTGATTTCACCTGGGCCTGGGACTCGCCGGCTGCATGGAGGTTGCAGAGCCACGTGAACTGAAATGGCACGGAGAGAAATCCACCGCCATCCAGCCCCATCGTTAATTATTTAATGCAACAGCGATGACTGCAGCCTCATAGCAGGGCAAGAGATAGGGTTTGGAGCCAGCAATTTACTGGACAGGAGAAAATTCCAGCTTCCTGAGGAATTAAAAACTGAAAGTAAAGAGGGTTAAATAGGGAGATAATGGATCAGGATTAAGGGGTTGAGAGAATAGAATAAGTTTTGTAAGATGGTGAACATTGAGTAGAGGAGGGGTAGCATATAACTGGGACTATATACAATATAGGCAAGAATTATTTACAATACAGATTAGGCAAACATAGAGAAATCCACTACATACACATTTATACTCATTTATAGACAGCATTAGAGTTCTATTCCGAGGTTGCAGTTGAAGGCCTGGTCCTTATAGGGTCAGAATGCTTAAAAATATAATAAAAAATAAAAATAAATCAACAAATAAATGTAGCCAGCACATCAGAGGGGAAAGGTTTTCCAATTTCTAGGCACTTCAACAATGGTGAAGGTGAACTTTTACATTTAGAAAACTAAGCAATATGATCGTGAGTCTATATCACTAACTAACTAAGCAATATGATAGTGAGTAAAGGATTCTACCCCATGTAGTATCATCCACCATATCTTGTGCATCGAGGTTCATTTATTGAAAGAAAACTGACAGTGGGCATTGCGATGTAATAGTAACTTAGCTTAAATTGAAAAAAGAAAACAAAGGAAAATAAAAATAGTAATAATAGTAATTTACAAAAACATACTCTACTCAATGAGCAGGTCCTGTAGCAAAAGTCTACTTTGTGCAATGGACTCTATGGACATAAGCATTAGATCATAGTAGCAGACATGATCAAAAGAAAACATAAATTGGAGTATTTTGCCAAGACATTGTCATAATGAGCACTGCATTTGGAGTCTAATATGTTAGAGCACTGTATTGCAAGATATGGGTGTCCAATTTAAATCTTCAAAAACATATGTGGACAAAGAAGTTGAAGAATTATTTTATACATAATAAAATTAAGACACTAAAACATACTGATAGTGAGCACTGCATTGGGAGTTTCTGACTTCCAATCATATTCTGCACCTTTTTCTGTGCATAAAAATCTAGAACAATATTATAGGCCTATCTAGTGAGAGATTGCTTGAACACCTGTTCACTCTAACAGCTGTTTCTGTTTTTGCAGGGTTTTGTAGTATAAAAGAGACCAAAGCCTATGTGTTTTTTCTTTTCCATTTGATTCGTTCCTTTCTCCTCACTATACCCTGGCACCTACAGTATTCAGAGTATCCATCATTTAAACCATTGTGTTTCTTAGTGGAGTTATTCTAAATACCACATATAAGCGATATGATTCTGTATTTATCCTTATTCTGGCTTACTTCACTTAACGTAATATTTTCTAGTTTACTGTAAATTGCATGATTGTATCATTTCTTACTGCTATGTAGTATTTCATTGTGTATATGTATCACATCTTCATGATTCACTCATCTGTGGTTGAACATCTAGGTTGATTCCAAGTCTTAGCTATTGTACTGAGTGCTGCAATGAATAGTGGTGGATGTGCATGCATACTTTTAAATAAATTTCTTTGTAGTCTGGAGATAGTTATCCAAGAGAGGGATTGCTGAGTCCTATGGAAGCTCAATTTTGAGTTTACTGAGAACCCTCCATATTGTTTTCCATAGGGGTTGGAGTAGGCAGCATTCACACCAGCAGTAGATGAGAGTTCCTATCTTACCATATCTTTGTTAACAGAAATATTTCCCATTAATTTTGGTATGTGCCTTCCTCACTGGTGTAAGACATTACCTCATTGTTGTCTTGATTTGGATTACCCTAATGATAAGTGATGCTGAACAAGTTTTCATGTGTCTGTTGGCCATTTGTTGGTCTTCCTCAGAGAAGTGTCTATTTCTTTTCCCAATTTATTAATAATTTTAGGTTTTGTTTAGCTTACCTTTATGAGTGCTTTGTATACCCTAGATATTTAAAACTCTATATGATTTGTTGAGCACAAAATTTTTTTTATTCAATTAGCCATCCTCAATTTTTAACCTTGTTTCTTTAGCCATTCAGAAACTTTTTAGTTTGGTGTATTCCTATTTATTTTGGTTAGATGCTATAGCTTCTGCCATTGGCATTCTAACATCAAAGACTTTATTGAGGTATAAGTCTTGGAGTGTTCTGTCTTTTTCCTCAATGAACTTTGTAGATTTTGGGTCCGATTTCAAGGCCTTTAGTTCATTTTGAGTTGACTTTTGTGTAAGGTGTTAGGTATGGATCATTGTTTAATTTCTTTCACTTGGTTATCCAGTTGTTCCAACACAATTTATTAAAGAGACAGTCTTTGTTCCCTTTCAAGTTATTGGCTCCTTTGTTCAATATTAATTGACTATATATTTGAGGTTATATGCCATTGGATATACTATTCTGACCCTTTGCTCTGAGACTCAGTCTTTGTTTCAGCATTGTGCTGGTTTGATCACTATGCTTTCTAGTGAAATTTTAAGTAGGAAAAGAGATACCTAACTCGTATGAAACCAAATTGTATTAGACCTCAAAAAAGTACTAAGAGACAAATATCATTTCTACTTATTGATCAGGGCAGCAAGTACTAACTAACAAAAGAGTACTAACTCTGATCAACATTTATGCACAAAAAGTAGACCCAGTAAAATATGTAAGACTTTTGATCACAAACCAGGAGAAACATGTATGGAAATGTGATAACAGTGGGGGATTTCAACACAACATTATCAACACTAAACTTATCCACTAGGTAGAACACTAGCAAAGACATAAGAGCCCTAAATGAGAAACTAGACTAATTAGAACTAATGAACTTATACAGGATCCTCCATCCTCAAAAAGTGGAATATACATTCTTCTCAAGTACACATGGAACCTTTTCTAAGGTAGACCATGCCTTAGGACACAAATATAACTTACATAAAATCACAAATATAAGAATTATACCAACCATCCTATCAGACCACAATGACATAGAGATCAAGAATGACTGTAAAAAGAAACTTTTTACTTCTTCTTTGATTTTCTCTCTGATCCAGCTATTGCAAGCAGCATGTCATTTAGTCTCCAGGTATTGGTAAGATTTTTTACACAACTTCTTTTTATAGTCAATCTTGATACTTGTGGTGTTTTGTTCTGATCAGGTGCTTGGTATATTTTTTATATTTGTAATTTTGTTTGCTACACTTTTTGACTCTTGGATTTTTTTTTCAAAAATATAAAATGCGTTTATTCACAAATAGTTGACACCTAGCTGCTTCTTTTCAGAGTGCAAAAATTCTCTCTTATTATTTTCCTCATTAGTTGTTCTTCCCTTTTCCTTTTTTTCACCCTTCTCCTTTTGGTATTTATATTAGTTATAGTTTATTTCTTTTGCTTTTGCTCATTATGTACTTTACATTTTCTTCCAGTGTTTAGTCTCTCATTTTTTATTGACTCCTTTGTTGTGGTTGGCTTGTATTTTGTCTTCAGGTTCATTCATGCACTTGTCTATGTATGTAGTTTTGCTATTATGGCTTGTTAAAATGATTTTTAGCTCTCTTAATCCATTTCTATGGATTTTCTCATTCTCTGGTAGAATTCTTGAGTTGGTTGAATTGCTCATCTATAGATTTCTTAATTTCTTTGGGTAGTGATTCCTTGATTTCCATTGCTAAGACATTAAATGCTGATTTTAGGTCCTCATCTATAGGGTTCATGTGCTTTGGAGACTTGGAAATTTGCTAGGATTTCTTCCCATATTCCCAGCTGCTGGTGTCTTCCATAGTGTTCCCACTGTACTTTGCATTGAGTGAGTTTGAGTGCCATAGCTTCAGGGTGTTTTCTAAAAAGTGGTCTGTTGAATTGCATAAAACGTGGTTGGAGGTATATCTGTTTTGGGATTTATTTATTCTAAGTGAGGTTGCTATGTATGAAAGAAATGTTGTACACTAGTTTGTTGGGTTGTTCTCCTGGTTTGGGAGCTGTATATTTTCTTAAAAAAACAAGAAAGAAATGTTAGGCCTCTTCTGCCTAGAACCATCTGGTATAAGTTGAAGTGTCTGAAAGGTTTTGGGGGCAGCAGGCCAATGTTTTTTCTTTCCTGTGTGGGAACAGGACTTTTGTGATGGTGGTTGATGAGGTGGAAGGGTGGAGGAAGGGCTGCTTTTGGTAGCTCCAAATTTAAGGCATAACCCAGGGGTCCCTGTGGCCCACCCTGGCATAGCTAGGGTCTGGTAGAATTGGCTGTGTGTGTAGTGAGGGGCTTTGGACTGTTCTCACCAGCCTTTCTTTCCTATGTGGGTGTGGAGTTTTTGTGATGGCAACTGGGAGGTCTCTGATTTTTGTGAATTAATTTTGTTGCCTGCCACTTTGCTATATGAATCTATTGTTTCTAGGAGTTTTTTGGTAGAGTCTTTAGGATTTTCTACATATAGTATCTGCAAACAGTCATCTGCAAACAGTGAGAGCTTGACTTCTTCCTTTCCTATATGGATGCCCTTCACATTTTTTTATTGCTTAATTGCTATTGCAAGTACTTCCACTACTATATTAAATAGAAGTGGGGAGAGAGAGCAGTCTTGCTTTGTGCTAGATCTTAGGGAAAAGGCTTTCATTTTTTTCCTCATTGCATATAATATTTGCCATGGGCTTATGATAAATGACCTTGACTATATTGGGAAAAGTTCTTTCTATTCCCATCTTGTTGAAAGTTTTTATTATGATTGGGCAATGGGGACTTATCAAATGTTTTCTCTGTATCTATTGGTATTATTATATGGTTTTTTATTTTCTTTTTGTTGATGTGGTTTTATTACATTGATTGACTTGTGTATGTTGAACCATCCTGTGTCTCTGGTATGAATTCCACTTTAGGTCATGGTGTATGACTTTCTTGATGATACATTGAATCCTATTTGCTAGGATTTTGTTAAGAAACTTTGCATCCATGTTTATCAGGAATATTGGTCTTTAGTTTTTTTTTTTTTTTTTTTTTTTTTTGGTGGCATCTCTGTCAGGTTTTGGTATCAGGGTGATGTTAGCTTCATAAAAACTACTTGGAAGTGTTTCTATTTCTTCAATTTCCTGGAAAAGCCTGAAAACTATAGGCAGTAGTTTTCATGGAAAGTTTAAAAGAATTTGTCAGTAAATCCATCAGGGTCTGGGCTTTTGTTTTGGGAAAGACTTTTGTTTTGGGGGGCACACCCAGTGACGCTCAGGGGATACTCCTGCCTATGTGCTCAGAAATCGCTCCAAGCTTGAGAGACTACATGGGAACCTATACTATACTACAGTTTGTCCTAGGCTAGTGCATGCAAAACGGATGCCTTACTACTTGTGCCACCACTCTGGCCCCTGGGAAGACTTTTGATTATATTTTAATTTCAGTAGTGATGGGTCTGTTGAGATATTCTAGATCATCGTGGTTCAAACTTGGGAGTTTATAATAATCTAATAATCTATCCATTTCTTTCAGGTTCTCATATTTTGTAGTGTAGAATTTCTCAAAGTTGTTTCTACTACCCTTTGAATTTCTACAGTAACTGTAGTAATCTGCCCATTTTTATTTCTGATTTGGTTTATTCAGTTTTTCTTTATTTCTTTGTGAGTTTTGCTAGTGATTTATTGACCTTTTATGTTTCCAAAGAACCAACTCTTGCTTTCAATTATCTTTTGGATAATTTGTGAATTGCCCATTTATTGATTTCTGCTTGAAGATTAATTATTTCCTCTGTATACCTATTTTGTTCATTTTGTTGTTTACTTTCCAGTTTTGTAAGCCATGACACTGTTATTTATGTAGACCCCTTCTTCCTTCCTGATGTGTACTTGCAAAGCTATAAATTTTACTTTCAATACAGCTTTGGCTGTGTTCCATGGATTCTGGTAATTTGTTTCTTTATTCTCTTTTGTTTCCAGGAATCTTTGATTTTCTCTTTGATTTTATCTCTGACCCACTGGATGTTCAGTAGTGAGTTTTTAATTTCCATTGTTAACATTTTTTCTTTGTGTCTACTTGTTATTCATTTCTAATTTCAGTGCATCATGGTCTAAGAAGGTAGTTTGTACAATTTATATTATCTTTATTTTATATAGGTATGTTTAATGGGCTAGCATGTAGTCTATTTTGGAAAATGACCCATGTGTACTGGAGAAGAATGTGTATCCAATTTTCTGTGTGTGTGTGTATGTGTGTGTGTGTGTGTGTTTCTTCCATTGCTCCTTTCAGTGTTAGTATAATCTTGTTAGGTTTCAGCCTGGTAGACCTCTCAAGTGGTGACAAGGCAGTATTGAAGTCTCCCACTATTATTTTGTTGTTATTGATATCTTCAAGTATTTTAGTCATTTTAAATATCTTGCTGGTACCTATTTTGGTGAGTATATGTTTAGAAGTATGATTTCTTCCTATTGTACATATACCTTAATTATAAGGAAATGTCCATTCTTGTTCCTTATAACTTTTTTAAAACTAAAGTTGTGTCATCTGAAATTAGTATGGCTACTCTAGTCTTTTTTAAGGGAGTTGTTTGCTTGAATGTTGTCCTCCAATCTTTAAGTTTGAGCCTTGTTTATTCCTTGTAGGCAGCAAAATGTTGGATTCAGATTTTTTATTCATTTTGTCACTCAGTGTTTCTTAATAGGTAAATTTAGTTCATTGAAATTGAGAAAGGTGATTGTTATGGGGTTTAGTGTCATTATGGTAGGAGTTTGATATATGTTTTTGTCTATTTTATCTTAAAGTAACCTTTTAGTTTATCCTTTAAGGCTGATTTTGAGTAACTAAAGTTTCTAAGCTGTTGTTTGTCTGAAGCTGTGTATCTTTCCTTCAAACCTGCACATAAGTCTGGCTGGATAAATTACTCTTGGTGATGCATTCATTTCATTGAGTTTTGTCACTATATCCCACCACTGCCTTCAGGCCTTGAGAGTTTCTTGCTACAAGTCTATGGTGAATATTAGGAATGCTCCATTGAATGTAGTTTCTCTTTTAGATCTTTTTGCTTTCATTATTGCATCTCTATGAGATTTCTCATTGTGACTACAATGTATCTTGGGGTGCTTTTCTTTGGATCTCTTTTGGCTGATTCTTTTTGGGCATGTAGGACTTCATTGCATGCACCCTTTAGCTCTGGAGTTTCTCTTTAATTATGTCCTTGATTATTGAAACTTCCTATGTCTCTAGAACTCCAATAATTCTTATGTTGTTTCTTTTGAGTTTGTCAAAGACTTCTATTTTCATCTGTGCTCTTTCTTTGAGGACTTTTCCCATTGTTTGTTCATTTGTTTTGAGGCTCTTGTCCAGCCTTTTCTATTGTATGGAGTTGTTATGTATTACATCTTTAAGCTCTGATTCTGTCTTTCACCACTAATTACCCTGTTGGAGAGGTTTTCTGGTGAAGTTTTCATTTCGCCTACCAAGTTTTTCAGCCCTGTTATTTCATTTTGAAGTTTTCTCATTTCTACTCTCAGGTCCTTTACATTCTTATTTGTGGTACATTCCATTTGTCCCATGATTTCTTTGAGTTCTATGAACATCTTCCATATTTCTTCTCTAATGTTCTTATTAGAGGGTAAATAGGTGATTGTATTTTTCAGGTCGTCAGAGCTACCATCTTTGTTCTGTAAGCATGGTGGGGCCCTGTGTTATTTCCCATAGTCATGGTTGAAGTGTAATGTTTTCTATGCCCCATGCAGATGTTCTTTGACTATGAGGAGTGCATGGCCGAGAAGTGAAACAGAGAGCATGCTCCACTGATTCTTTATCTTTGACTTGGATTCTGTTTCT
Source organism: Suncus etruscus (assembly GCF_024139225.1). NCBI lineage: Eukaryota > Metazoa > Chordata > Mammalia > Eulipotyphla > Soricidae > Suncus > Suncus etruscus. The sequence goes on along the minus strand of NC_064849.1, from coordinate 63,391,908 downwards.
CACCTGGGTGCTGCCAACGTGACTTCTGGCTCTAAAAGCCTCTGGGCCCAAAAGCCTACTACTCTGCCTCAGCAGCCTTATTGTTCTGATGCAGGTCCAGCTGCTCTTAGTTCCCTGCCTGGGCTTCCAATTCTCACCTGGGTGCTGCATTCGTAACTTCAGGATCCAAAAGCCTCTGGGACCAAAAAAAATCAGTCCATTGGTCTTACTTGGTTTCAGAACCTGACTTGATGGTCCCATGCATAATTAGTTGGCTATTGTGATTGAATATCCTCCTAGTAGGTGAAGTAGATGGAGTGATGCAATGCAGTAACAGGTCAGATTGCTGTGCTAAGCTCCTATCTCTGTGACTTTGAACTGCTGTAGAAATAGGAAGCAGATTGTAGCTTTTTAGAGGGACATCTTTGTGTGTGTGTGTGTGTGTGTGTGTGTGTGTGTGTGTGTGATTCTATGAGCTTGTGGGAATTGGACTAATTTTCAATTATAAAAAAAATTGTTGTTTCCATAATTCAAGCATTTGTCTCCAGACTGGTGACTACATATTCAATCCTAATCTTGATTAAAAAAATCTAAAAAACAACTTTTTTGCTTAGAGAAGTACTTTGAAGTTTTCCATCCAAATGATCTATTTCTTTCCACAGGTAAAAGAAGAAATGGAACATTTTGGGACATTTCTAAAGATAAAATATTTACTTTTTATTAAGTCTCTGCTCAGACTCATGCTGAGATTCCTCTGACAGATTTATCTCTAATTTAAATATTACAAAATCATTCTATATCTATTAACTAAACTCAGGGGAAAATGTATTAGCAGAAAATTCTTTTTAAAAAGGAGTATTTTTAGATAGTTGGTCCAGAATGAAGATATATATTTTTCTCCTGAAATTCTCACCCTGGACCTGTCCAACATCCTAAGTATCTTGAATTACCCACCAAACTCAACACAAAGAATAGCCTAATACATGCTCTTTAGAGGCATGTTTTGGTATGGTTCTCATTTATAGATAGATTCAAACATTTACAGAGTAAGTCTTGGTCAGAGAACTTTCATGAGATCATTATGTTAATATCATCCCAGGAATTGAATTTTCTTAGAGAAATCCATCTGAGAAAGTTTAGTAGTTGAATAGGTAGATTACAAAGGAGCAGTTTGAGGGAAGAAGGATTGTAGAGAGGGAAGTTGTAGCCCTATAACACCTTGGTTCTTGGTTGCTGCTGAAGAAAAAAGTAAGTCTCTTACCTGAGTGCCACAGTTGATTGTGAAAGGAATGAAAAACATATTTTCCCCTACACATTCCTGATAGGAGTTGTCTGTCTCTTTCTCATGCAATGCAATGTTCCCCCCCTCACCCTCCCCTCTGTGTTAACTATCTGCTTGTCTCTTATCTACTGAGCTACAGGTGCAGATCCATTTGCTGGCTCCCCATGGTTTTACAGACCCTGCATTAATCGTCCTGAAGACATCTTGGAGACTTAATGTCTGAGTCCCGCTCACTTGGAGACTTGAAGTCTGGATCCCTACTCACACCTACCCCCAAAACCTCCGGATTCCCCCATATCAAAGCCCATTCCTGTTTCCACTGTAAAAATAACTCAGCCCACCTGAAAACTGTATAAAACCCCCCTGATTTCAGACCTCGGGGTTCGCAACCTCTGCTCTGCTCTGAGCACGTTTCGAACCTCTTATCGATCAGATTAAAATTGGAACTTGCCTGCAATTTGCTGAGCACGTGCCTTTTTCACTATTCTGTGCTGGGCAACTGGGGGGGTCGGGTCATCATACTTTTAATTTTTCATAGAATTGAGGAACCTTAATTTTTGCTTTTATTATGTTCCTGTACACTTCATTGTTTGTGATTTCTGATTTCCCATGGGAAATGAATATCATGAGCATAAGATCACAGACACATAAATCATAAATAAATATTTTGTAAAACTCTTTCTAGCTCTGGACACTTTTGGGGTTGTCCCAGGAGGCCTCAGTTTCCTTTACTAAATCTAGGCAACCCATACCTATTGACAGTTAATTTTATTGAATTGCATTTATTTGCTATTATGTTACATTTCGGCATGGAGATGTTAGGTCATTGAGAGTGAATAAAGGTCAGTAGACATAAAAGAAGTATGGCCTTTAGAAACTTGGTGATAAATGGGCATATTTTCATTTTCATAAGGTTACCTGTATTGCCTGAGAAGTAAGAGATATTTTTCTATGGAAGATTAAGGATTTGGCTGAATGCCTCGATTTTTCACTGTAGCAAGTCCTAAGAATGGTCACTTGATTGCATTTAATTTAGTGTCTGTCAGTTTTATTTAAACACACACACAATCACACACACATACACACATACACACTAAAGTCAAAAGCCGATAGAGCATTATTTCCAAGTAAAATGAGATCTTTTAAAAAAATGAACAAAAGGCTCAATATCTAATCAGTTTTCAAACAACTGCATTAATCCAAGAAAGAAACAATTTCTTCTCTAATGTCCCAGAAGGAAGGAGTAGTTTGGCATTCTGTTGCCATCTTGCCGACCTTTGCTTTGGCACTCTCAAGTGTTGCTCATTGTATGTGGAGAAAATTCAGAAAGAGGCTTAGACATCAAAGTTGTAGGAAAGCCAACATAAGCTTTAGAATAAATACTCAAATCTCTTATCTTTTCATATTAGTTACTTGCTCTAATCCCTGCAAAGTTACCACTAATAATGAAGGGAGGGCCTGGGAAATGAGGAGGAAGGGAAACTACTAAATTTTAATACTTGATTAAAACAATGAAATATGGGAATTTCCTAATTTTTAACATATGAATTGGAGAGTGAAAGTAGGTAAAGGAACATGGAAAAAGTGTTCAAAATAAAAATTGTCTTCTAATAAAAAAAAGAGTAAGAAAACATGAATTGGAGAGTGAATGTAGGTAAAGGGTCAAGGAAAAAGTGTTCAAAATCAGAATTGTCTTCTAATAAAAAAAGAATAAGAAAACATTTGTTTTCTAATTGTTTCCTTCTGACTTAAACAATGGGCTATGCTTGCAAGGAGAAATAAAAGACTATCCTTGTTATTCTCTCATGTCAGATGCAAATAGAGCTTGTCTCAGTTTCCAGAGATATTTTTCTAAATTAATATTTGGTGTATTATATATATGCACAAATATGTACATATATGTGTTGATTAGAATAGCACCTAGTACAACAAAATGTATAAAAGTTGATTATTATGAATGATTTTTAACATAGGGTTTCTTAGCCTCATTTCTACTATTATTCTGGCAGATAGTTTATTTAATTATTTTTGGGTTTTGGGTCACACTCAGCTGTGTTCAGGGCTTTCTCTTGGCTCTGCACTCTGGAACCATTCCTGGAAGCGAACAGGGGACCCTTTAGGGAGGCTAGGGTTTAAAACAGGATTGGCAGTGTACAAGGCAACCACCTTCCAGCTGTACTATATCTCCAGCTTTAGATAGTTATTTATTGTGGGATACATACTAGTGTAATTAGTGATATCCTCAACTTCAGCCTATCAGATGTCTATAATTCCTCATGCTGTCTTGTTATGACAGCTGGAGAGTCTATAAATACCTGAAAACATTGAAAAATGTTCTCTGGAGGACAAAGTCACGTTCAATTGATAAGCATTGCCTTTGTATAACCCTGCCACTATTCCTAGGGTCATAAATACCTTATTAATTGAAGCGGTACAATTTGGGAGAGGAAGGACTCCAAGTATTCTCAGGGGTCCTAGTGGTATCTCCTGTCAATTCTCAGCTAACTAGACTTTTAGTTCAATGCTAGAATCTGGGAGTATGGTGCTGTTTTGGGATTACTCAAAACATTACTCAAAAAATTACTTTGTTCATTGGGGTCTCCAGGGTCACACTTGATGCTCAGGAACTATGTGGCATCAGGTGTTTATCTACACTTGATAACAACCCAGGCATGTACCTTACCATAATTTTTTTTTACAGTTCTCTATCTCTGGCCTGTAAAATCACACCAGGTGCTGTATATCCAAGCCCAGGTGAATTAGTTTGAATCGGGGTCATGCGTGAAATAATCCAAACCAGGCTGAGGGTGAAACATGTGTAATCTGACAGTCTTCTACCTTGTATGGAGTGCCTACTGCCTGCCAGAACTGCCAGAACTGCATGGGATCACCCATGCAGTAAACTCACCGAGGTTTACAAGTAAGACAATCTCTGTTTTGGGGTAAATCTAAGTTGTAAATAAACATAAAAAGAAACTAGGGCTGATCTTTGTTTTGGGTAAAATGAGGTATAACCATCTGTCCCTTTTTTTTTTCTCAAAAAAAATTGGGGTATATAAGCCATGTTCTATTGTTCTCTGCTAGAGGCAGGAACTTCAGATCAGAATTTACCTAAGTGGTTATTTTGCATAGTAAAAGTTGGATGTAATAGCATCAATGTTTAAATTGTATACATTATTCTCAAAACAATCAGCTTTTGTAAAATTATATTTGTATTATACAACTCACAACAGTTTTTCAGACTTTTCTGAACATAAACATTAGAACCTTTCTGCAGATATACTTAATTAGAAAATTCTTGAACATTCTTACACTGAGCACTCTAATACAAGTCTAGAACATCTGAGTTCCTTTTCATAAACATTATTAAACAAAATCGCAAGAACATTTCTGCATATAGTTTGAAAATAAGTTTGCTAAAACATTCTTATAATGACCACTATAAGAGACTATAGCATCCAAGTTTCTTTTCCATCGATTCTGTGGACAAAGAGATTAAAACATTTTGCAGACATAATTTGAGAATAAGTTGCTACATAAGATACACAATAAAACATCCTAGCAATTGGAAAACATTCATCAGGATAGCTGAGAACTTTTAAAAATCTAACATTATGCTTTCCCTAGAATTGTGCAAACTAATATTAAATTACTAAAATTAGATAAAAAATTTTTGTTTGCAGCGAGGCATAAACAAACCAATAAGATCCATGCTGATAAAATACAATTTAACTAGTAATATAGTGACCGATGCAATTAGGGTCAAGAGATTAGCCTAGGAAAAAATTACAAGAGGTTCTGAAAGCATCTTCTCCTCTGTTGGGCTTCGAGTAGTCTGAGATCCTCCATCTTCTCAGTCTTTACCTTCTCTCTTTGGCTGCTATGGTCTCCTTGATAAGCTGCTGCAGGTCAGAGGACCATGGTCCTGGTGCCATGTGTGTTTGTTTGCCATTGTTGTTGTTGGTCTTCTTGGGTTCCTGGGTCCTAGGTTGTTGTTCAGGTGCCAGTTGAAAATCGCCCATGCTCTGTATTTGCAAGCCCAGGTGAACCAGTTTGAATCAGGATCGCAGATGAAATAATCCAAACCAGCCTAAGGGTGAAACTTGTAGTCTGGCAGTCTTCTTCCTAGAATGGAGATGTAACTTACCATAAATTACTACCTCTCTGGCCCCAAGAGATACTCTTTTAATTCTCATCTCATAAATATAGCAACTGAGGCATAGAGAAAACATAGGTAATATGCTAAATTCATGTAATTAAAAATGGTTGTGCCAGTATTCAGATTTCATGATCGGACATTCTTCATATGTTAAATATATGTGAAATTTTCACAGAGTAAAAAATAATCAGATATTATTTACAACATTTATTTTGGGATACTAATTAGGTAGTTAAATCCTAGAATAAACTAATTATCATGCTCTTCTTTTTTATATGAAAAGTCTTAATTAGAGTTATTTAATAGGGGCCAGAGAGATAGCACAGTGGTAGGGCATTTGCCTTGCACGCAGCTGACCTATGATGGATGGTGGTTCAAATCGTAGCATCCCATATGGTCTCCTGTGCCTGCCAGCTGCAATTTCTGAGTACAGAGCTAGGACCAGGAGTAACCCCTGAGCACTGCCACCACCGCCGCCACCGGATGTGACCTAAAAAACAAGAAAAAGAAAAAAAAAAGAAAAAAAGAATTATTTAGTATTAAATTGACAATGTGATATATACAAGCATTCCTTGGTTTTTCTTTGTCATCATTTGTCAAAATAATAAGGATTTAACAAACAGGAAAACTAAATCCTGTGAGAGCTTGTCAACACCCGACCTTGGAGCAATAGTACAGTGTGTAGGATGTTTGCCTTGCACATGGCTGACCCAGGTTCAATCCATGGTATCTATATTGTCCTCCAAGCTTTCCATGAGTAATTTCTGAGTTCTGCCAGGCGTGGCCTCAAAACAAAACAAACAAACAAACAAAGGAATCGCCTTTGTTATTAGAGTATGCTCTATTTTAGTCAGCCTGCACATTTGTAGAGCAGGTTCTTGCCTTCTGGGTACACTTTTAAGGTCAGAGCAATGAGTTGCTACCTGGCAATTAAAATATTGAATGCCAAAGCTCATCCTCTAAGGCTGCCTATATGAGATAGAAGTTTTGGAAGTTATTGGTGTTAACATGTACCCTGTGGAGAGGGTATCTTGCCATGAGGGTGAACAAACCTGAGACTCAGCAGAGCATAGATGACAGAGTAATTGTCTGAGAATGATTCTTTAGAGCTTCTAAATCCCCGGAACCAGTTGTTTCTAAGGCTCATTGAACTTCTGGGCCTCATACAACTGCCTTGGATATCTGATACCAAGGTAGTCTCTTTAGCTGACTCACCCACATTTACAGTCTAATTAAAATTTCCCTCATTATTCAAAGTTTACAAGGCTCCAGAGGTAACTCCTGGACACTTTTCTTGAACCACCAAAAATAGCATCTGCATGAACCTTTCTTGGAGATTTGATAACTCTTAAAGTATTATGAAGACTGGATTGATGAGGTCTTAGATTGAGGACTCATCGACTGCTTGAGATTATCTGCAGAAATTCTAAGAGAAAGAGATGAGGGTTTCAACATGCAGGTAAGATCAAGTATGGAGATAATTTAGAAAAGAAAAGATGTTAACTAAGATCTTTTAAGTGCTTAGTATGATAAAGGAATCAGAAAGTCAAATTAAAAGTTATGTTCTTTTGGAAACTTGGGATAACACAAGAGCCAGCACATTCTAACTTGATTGTAGGTCAACTACAGAGATCTTATTTTCTTTGGTCTATTGAAGAATCTTACTAAATATCAAAAGTGCATTTGTTGATCAAAATATTAAGACATTATCACATAATAGTGATATCAAGTAACAGTGTTATCACATAACAGTGCTTGGTTATAGCAGAGGAATACAAAATGAAATATATGTCTTTTGAACATTAGATTCATACAGGACAGATGAATTGGATATGTATTTTAGAATGGTCACTGAATAAGGTAGGACAAATTTTGCTACTTAAAATTACTTTGAAAAGAGAATTTGTATTTCTAAAAGATGCTTTTAAATTCAAACTTGGTAGACAACAGAAAAGCCAAGGCCCTTGCTTTTTGTATGAGGAAGTAGGATATCCTCCTCATCTAACAAAAGTAAATGAATGTATCATAATTTGCCATTAACTCTGAGGCAATGCTTGGAAGTTGATTTATACTTTAAAGCTACTAGCAACCTCTCAGCAGAAATGATTTCTATGGTTAGCCTTTTAAACTGAGTGCCAACGGGAAATGGGCTTGCCTGTGTCCTCCATTTATGCAGTAGCTGGAAAAGAAGCCATGTTCAGCAGTTTTACTAACAGCAAAGTGGAGCTTTGTCCAGAAGCCCCTCCAGAAGTAAGCAGATTTTTGGTTCTACATGTGATAAGATTAAGCTACCCTCCCTTCTGGGTAGTCTACACCAGAGACTCACCAGTGTGAGGGGCTAAAGTGAGTGGCTGAAAACAGGGTCTTTTCCCCATTGTGTTGAGTTGCCAAAGGCATCTCCCTCTGCTTACAATAGATTCCTCTACCTCTTTTCCCTCTCCTCTTCCCCTAGGAGAGATAATTGGACTGTGTGATTTCCATTAAATGTAATGTACCACATGCAGATGAAACACAATAGCAAAATGCATTAAGATAGAATCCCTTGGAAAAAAATGGCCTGGGTGTTTTTCCATTTGTTAAAATTAGCTACCAAATTATTTTTGTTTTTGCACACAATTAAATGCAAAGCTTTCATTTACTCTTTCTAAAGGTTATTTGCATTCTTGTGAACAAATGATCTTGTTTTTAATAAGAGAAATACCACAATCATTTTGTCTTCTCTTATTTATGTACATATGCATATTATTTATATTTGAAAAATATATACTCACATGCTCACCAACAGACCACATAGTGGTGCTCTAAACCTGCCAGAATCACACAGAGTAGCTTTACAGTTTTTAGATGAAAATGCATGCAGCCTGATTGCAGTTAGAATTCACTCTGAAATGAACTACTGATAAGTTTCCTTTAAAATATGTCTTCCAGTATTCATCATTTTGCAAGATAGAGCCTTTGTACATGCTCTAAAATGAGTTGAACAAATAGCACTAAAGAAGAAAAAGTCATTTGAGAAAGCCCTTCTCATCCATAAACCTGAAATAACTATCTCTTTTTCCTTCCATAACTATCATATTAATAGGTTTTAATTAAGTTCATACCACAGCTCAGTGATCAGATTTAGAAATCACATCCTCTGGACAAAAGGCAAAATGAATTCAACAGTACTTATTTCAGGCTCCTTTTTAAATCAGTCTCCATGTCCCTCCCCAAACCTTGTTTGGCTGTCTGTGTAGTAGTAGTTCAGAATGTTAGGGTCAAAGCATTCACATATAGAAGTGTGCTACCATGAACTAAGCAATCTATTTTATTTTTTGAAGCTGCTTGGGTTTTCTTTTCTTAACAATTAGAGAAAACATAAGCAGTGACACCTATAAGAGAACACACATGTAAAAGTGGAAAGTCGTCAAAACAGCATTGCTTTTTCAGTCAGTCAGAGAAGTGCTGGAGACTACAAATCAATTTTCTTCTTCATGATTGACCTTTACTATTACTACTATAGCCCTTTGGGAAACTATAATTTACATGTAACTTAATTTTACTAACAATTGTGTGACTGAGAATGGCCAGAGTAAACACTCATTTTGTGGTTTTGTGATGATTCAGAAAATTGTCCTTCAGTAGCCACTTAAAAAGAGGTTTTATTTTAAAAGGTGGAATTTTACAAATGTATCAATTGTTAATTGTTATTCTAATACTGCATAAGAAATAACAATATTTAGTTTCTTAATCTATGGGTTTTAGCTTCTTAATCTCTGGGTTGTAATGAACTATTGGTGCCAGTAAAATGGATATCTTTGATTATGGGTGTTTGATATAGACACCTATTTTTATATACCAATATACCAAGGGTACATCAAAGTGTTTTGTATTGATAGAAGTTAGAAGTTATGAGTGGAAAAAGTTTAAGAAACCTTGATTTAAACAATAAGTATTTTTTTTTCATGAACAAGTAGAAAATGCTACTGAGTGGGTGTTCTGGTCTCAGCCGCCTTTGAAAAATCTAGATGAGCTTCCTCATGTGTCTACAGTTAGATGTTGTACTGTGACCTCTAGGTCTGAATGATACAGCTGAACTTGGCCTCAGTGTGATCTCATTCCTCTTGCAGACTAGTCCAGGCTTATTCTTATGGATAGAGCTGGTTTTCTGGAAATGGAGAGAGCAGAAATATGCCAGTCCTATTAATACATAGGCAGAGAACAAGCACAATCATTTCTGCCACATTCTGTTCACTAAGAAAAAGTCATAGGCCAGCTCAAATTTAATGTGAGAGAGAAATAGACTCTACTTTTTCATGAAAAAGAATCAGGATGAGTCAACCGTAACTTCTGTGTTCTTACAAAGGTAATACAATTAAACTCTAAAATATAAGAACAGGATGTGCTCTCTTTGGCAGCACATACACTGAAATATAGAGGCAGGAGATATTATACAAAAGATAGGACATCAATCCTAGGCAATCCATATGTCAGGAGCTTGCCAGGAATGATCCCTAAGTGCAGAGCCAGAAGTTAGCCTCAAGCACAGCCAGGTGTGGCCCCCAAATCAAAATAAGTAAATAAATAAAGTATAAAATATATTTATATGTACTTATGAGAAGTCTGATTTAGTTTAACCCAGACCATAAGCTACCAGAGCAATGAGGGATTTATAGCAGATGAATAAACTAAAGAAAAACACTAATCAAACTTGACTCTTTGATCAGATTGATCACTTCAATTATTGAACTATTAAAATTTATGACCATATTGACATTGATTCTTAAAGCATCTGTAGGTGTTCTTGCTACTCTAAAGAAACCAATCAGAGCACTGTATGTTGAAAAGTCTTTATGGTTAATTAGGTTAAATGGTCATAATAATGGCAGGTTGGTTTTTGTTTTACTGTTTGGTTTTGTTTGTGTAAGTATATGGGTATGACCAAGTCAGAAAATCAGTAATATAGAATATTTGCTATAAGATTCTTTAAAAATTATTAGAATTATTTTGCACTAGAAAATAATTCAATATACAAAGAAAGACTATCATAGACATGAATTGCTAACTATGACAAATAGTGTGATTTTAATGATATACAAGGTTAGCCTGTGTGGCAGGTGTTCATCATGTTTGCCAATGAGAAGAGTTCATTATTATATTCATTTCCCTTCTGTTCACCTATTCTCAACATAAAACTACTCAAATTCCAACACAGAAGAAAAAAGTAAAACAGACAGCCATGACTTGTCAAGCAATCCTTTGTTCTTAGTATTCGATCACAGTTTTTAGGAGGCAAGCTGCTGGAGATTGGTTGATATTTGTATGAAATTACTCATTTTTTAAATGTAAAAGTGAAACATCTAAAATAAAAGCAAACTCTTTAATGAGCCTTTTGGTCACTGGTTTTTCTTTTGTATAAAATTTTGGTGTAGAAAAAAATTGTTTTTGGTGTAAAGGCTTGAACCCTGGTTCCCCAAAGGCAAGGCAAGTGTTTTATTATTGAGTTCTGACTTTTGCTCTGGGTTTCAAAGCTGAAACTTCAGTGTAATCAAGAAATGTTTTAATAGACTTCTATCTGCTTCTTACCAAATACAAATTAAATTTGAATCTCTGATGAAGTAACCCTATGATGAAGTAATCAAATTTTCTGTGTTTCTAATGTTTAGCTAAAACATTTCAATTAAAATGATTGAATATTAATTTGTTTCAAGATTAAAAAATACTTATATATTTTTCACATTAGTTTTATTTTTTGTGCTAGTCTAAATGGACAATGCTTCTTGAACATCTAGATTAAATGAAAAAGAAACATGATTTATCTTTATACAGAGATAATTGATCATTTTCAATTAGATGCATGGATCATTAGATATCTAAATATATATGTATGTGTTTGTGTGTGTATGTGTGCGTGAGTGTGTGTGTGTGTGTGTGTAGTGTCCCTGACAACATAAATTCTTACTGTACATCAATGAAATAAATTCATCGCCTAGAGTAAAGCACCTGGGCAGACTCACTTTCAGATTTGAAGGAAGTATATATAGCTTCATGGATAAACAACAGCTCAGAAACTTTACAGACTCAAAACCAGCCTTAAAAGATAAACTGAAAAGTCTACTTTAAAACAAGACAGGCCTAAATAAAACACCAAACTTTTACACAAAGATGGCTTTAAATCTCATGACAATTATCTCTTTCAACATCAATGGGCTAAATGCACCTATTAAGAGACAGTATGGCAAAATGGATCAAAAAGATGAATCCAACATTCTGCTGCCTACAAGAAACACATCTGAATAGTCAGAACAAACACAGACTCAAAATCAAAGTTGCAAGCACTCATCAGGAAGGAAGAAGGGGTCTACATAAAAAGCTTAAAAGTTAGAAAATGATCAACAAATGGAACCAAAAATAAGGCAGAAGGAAATAACAAAGTTTAGAGCAGGAATTAATGAAATAGAAACCCCAAAAACAATCTGCAAGATCAAGGACAGCAAAAGTTGGTTCTTTGAAAAAATAAACAAGATTGATAAAGCATTAGCAAAACTGACAAAGAAAGGGAGATAGAGAAATAATAAACCAGATTACAAATGAAAAGGGGAAGATCACTACAGATAATACAGAGATCCAAAGGGAAATCAGAGACCACTTTGAGAAACTTTATGACACATATCATGAGATTCTGGAAGAAATAGGAAAAAAATAAGAAAAGAAAAATAAAAGACATTATTATAATAATGCTCAGAGACAATAGAGATGAGGGCCGGAAGGACTGTCTCACTATATAAAGCTTACCACAAAGAGTGGTGAATGCAGTTAGAGAAATAACTACACGAACAACTATCACAACTATATTAATGAGTGGGAGAAGTAGAATGCCTGTCTCGAATACAGGCGAAAGTGGAGCATGGGAGATGGGGGCATTGGTGATGGGAACGTTGCACTGGTCAAGGGAAGTGTTCTTTATATGACTGACACCAACTACAATTATGTCTGTAATCAAGGTGCTTAAAGAAAGGTATTATTATTATTTTTATTATTTTTGTTTTTTAGGTCACACCCTGTGACGCTCAGGGGTTACACCCGGCTATGCGCTCAGAAATCGCTGCTGACTTGGGGGACCATATGGGATGCGGGGGGTTCTAACACGGTCCACCCAAGGCTATCACGTGCAAGGAGACACCTCACTGTTTGAAGCCACTACTCTGGCCCCTAAATAAAGATATTATTTAAAAAATTCTTACTGTACAAAGAATTTTTGAAGGTTTTTTTCTTTCTGAAATCATCCTTACAAGACACGAATAAATTATATGTCGATTTGTTGGTGATCTAACTTCACTCTGTTAGGCCAGTATTAGTACAAACACTCTTTTATTATGTACTGCTCAGTACTCTCAGAGAAAGATGAAAAGAAATCACCAAAGTCTTCTTTCTCAGCAGTTAAAATGAAACATAAAAGAGCAGAAAGCTGAAGAAAATAGATTACTTCTTTATTTTGTTTTATTTTAAAAAGATTACTTCAAAATATTTTCCTTCCTACAGATAGGAAGGCAAAAAGAGAAAAATGGATTAGTACATACTTTTTTGTTATTGTACAAAGTTACATGAGAGTAGCCACATGGCAGTTTCCTGAACCAAGAGCAAGGCTGGCAAATGGGGAGAGATTAATATCCCTTGTTTGGGAATATACCCTTATTGGTTGCTTCTTTTGACATTTGGAAGAGAGATCATATATATATATATATATATTATATACATAATATATATATAATTTTGGGGGAATAATTGGTTGACACCCCAAAGTGCTCATGGGATACTCATTGCTGAACGTCCAGGGGACACTACTATTGGTGCTATGGTGAGGAAGCACATGGGGCCAGGGATTGAACCCAGGCCTTCAAAGCACAAAGGAAATATTCATCTCAAGCTAGCTCTGTAGTCCCAACATTTCAGTTTTACAAACAGCACTATTTTCTACCTCGCCATTACTAATTTGTTCACTAGATTGATGACTGTCAAAGAAGATAAATGTTAACAAGGGTTCCATTTTGACTGGTACTGTGCTAGTTTTTAATATTTTAGCTCATATAACTTTTACAGCAGTTCTATAAAATAGAACTATAAATAGAACTATAGTTCTATAAAATAGAACTGCAATTAGTTGACTTCTGTAGTTAAATAAATAAACAAGGAGATTAAATCATATTATCAGGGCTACTTAACAAGTCATCTAACAGGTCAATCAATATGTTGTATGTCTGAATCTGTATTATTATTTTTTTATTTTTCAAGGGTTCACACTAAAGGTACTCAGGGCTGATTTCTGGCTCTATTCTGACAGATTTGAGAGGGATTTGGAATACTCTGTGCAGTGCCAGGGGTCAAACCTGGGTTGGCTACATTTAAGGAAAGAATCTTCCCCACTGTCCTATCTCTCTGGCCCATAATTCTGTATTATTTTAAATAATCATACAGTGTACAAACATACAAATAGAAATCCAATTATTTAAAATGTAATCAAACTTACATTTTTTCTTTATTTTTTTTGCAGTGAATGCACATATATATTACAATTATGACTTTTCTTTTTCTGTTACATCTCTATGAAAGAAGGTTGAATCACTGTCCCTTATATATTTTTAGGTTTATGTAGCATTATCGTTTCCACTACTAGAATTTAAAACTAAAAAATGTATTTTTCTTTAGATAAATTCTGTTCCCTTTGCTGTCTCTGTCCTTCAGAACTTGGAAATTTGAGAGAGGCTACTTTAAATTTATTATATAAAACTTAAATCTGAGGAATTTGGGTAATTAAATTAGGTTTAGTATACCTTTTTCTCTTTAAGTAAAACTGGCTTCCAGTGATATAACCTTCCTTTTTTCTCCATTAGTTTCAATACACCATGGGATTCATTTTAGTGAATCATAATTTTTCTCAAATCTGAAAGACTCCTGTTTTAGGATCTATTATGTGATTTCACTTGGGCCAGTTTTGGAAGGTCCACCGTGCTAAGTTGAATGAATCTGCTCAGTGAGCTGTCAGCTCACTAAAAATTTGGATGTGTTTTCAAAATAGCAAATGTATATTCTGGGAGCCAATTTTTAAAAGGTCAAATATTGCATTTTCAAAATCTGGACTACAATTTTTTCTACATGTTTGTTCTGACACATTTAGTAATATATAAGTGTAGAAAAAGAGTGTAGTGATATTTTGTGGCAAATTATACAAACAATTGTGTATGTACATCATATATATGTTTCATCTATATACCTATATATAATATGTGCATATAATATGTATGTGTGTGTGCCAATATATACCTAAAATATAGTACATAAATACATAAAATTATTTAGTATTCTTAGTCAGAGGAAATATTCAGAGTAATTAAATTATCTAGCCTTTACATATAGTTGGAATACAAATAGTCTCTGCTACCGAGAAACTTTAGACACATAACTTGATTGAAAAGGAATGAGACTTATCTATGAACAAATATAAATCAACAAGTAGAATTGGCAACACATAATTCTAAGTTTGGTTTTCTTCAAGAGTCAGAATATAGTCTCTATTGTACTGTGAGCTACTTTAACTTGACTACACTAAGTTCTAATAAAGAAAATTATTATATCAACATGCATCATTTGATATAACAGAAATGAAGCCACTGTAGTAGAACATTTTCTTACGATCAATGTTTCTCAATTTGCCTTGACATTTACTTTCAGTAGATGTCTAGCTTTACATTGGCATTTATCTAGCAACAGGGAACTTATCTTGTGACAGTGTTCCAGTTCAATGACATTATCTTTCATATATACATTTTTGAAAAATATGACAGTATTGAGCACATTATAAAGAGGCAAAAATTAAAAGAAACTAAGCAACTATATTATTAATATTAGAAATTAGTGAAATAAATTAAAATTTTATTTTAGTTAAAAGAATGGTGTGTTTTGGTTCACATTGGACTGTGCTCTGTGCTAAAGTAATCACTCTTGGTGGATATCAAAGGACCATCTGAGGTGCTTGGTATTGAATCAGGAGATGCCACATAAAGACCCCAAATATTACTCACTGAACAATTTCTTCAAAATTTATTTTATTTAAGACAATTTTATTATAGTTTAGGTAATATAATTGTTATAGTGTTAAAATGTATGGTATTGATGTACAAAGTAATTGTACCTCTACAACCAAAGCACCCATGATAGTCTACCAGTGTCATTATTTACAGATTTTGCCCCAATACTTTTAATTTTGTTCTGTTCTTTAAGGTCATACCTGGCAGTGCTCAGGTCTATTTTCAGCTATGTGCTCCATGCAATGTCAGTTACTGAACCCCGTTTTCCTGCATGCAAAACATTTGTTCAATCCATTGAGCATATATCTCTTAGTCCTCACAGCATCTCTGTGGACTTTATATTTTTTATCTATAAAACAGATCCTGAGTTTACTTGCTCTTTTTAATTCTTTCTAGTATTAACACTATGTAAATGAGTATAAATTTCCTACAAGCTATTAAAATATCAACATTATAGTGAGTTTTCAACACTGACATTCTGATAAATTGTAATTTTAATGACCTTCCTTAAGTATATTAGATTTTCAGAATATAAGCTTGTACATTTATTTTTCAGTTCTACCACCAAACCCAAGTATTGTTGTTATCTCACAGTTTTGTTTTCCATGCCCTATGTTAATGTCTTATATATACACAACATAGTCATTGACCAAGGGTTTTAACCCATGCTTTGAAGTTCAGTGGGTTATCTATCCTCTATCTTATGAATTTGATAGCTAAGTATGTCATCTCTCAAGCAGTAGTAATACATTTTCAGAGATAAATTGCCTTCCATATTTGAGGACTAGAATAAAGTTCAAAGATTTTAAAACTTCATTTTTCAAGTAGATGCTGAATCGTTGCTGTTCAATGAAAGAGTCTGCAAAATTGAAATAATAGTCCTAATACTTTTGATGGGACTGTGATATTAATATGACCTGAAGTGTTATGAAATCACAAAATAAAAAGAAACACAGTGAGTTTACTCAAACTTCTATCTGTGTTTTAGAGAGTTGCACATATTACCTTGAGCTTTATTTGTTAAAGACAAGTCTTTTTCCAGATGATATACACATGACTCATTAACACACAACATTGGTGGGAATATCACTGTGAAATTAAGCCAGTGAAATTAATATGAGAAGTTTTGTTTTTGTAAATGGAAGTTTTGCTAAATGAGAAATATTTTAATAAAAGCCTACCTTTCTGGAATTAAAAAAAAAGGTTTTTAGGTAATATGGTTACTTAAACTCATAAATAGAATCAATTAATTCACTCTTTACTAACAATAAATGACTTATCACTTCTACACTCTCTCTTTAGAACATATAATTCCATAGTATTTGTTATTAAAGATGTTGATTAAATTATATATCTTTATAGTTTATTACCTTTTAAATAAAACATTTAGAATACATTATTTACACATTGAGATCAAGATAGTATTTAAGTATAAAAAGACTTGAATTTTCCTTGATTTCAAGGTTTCTATTTGCTTCATAGTCACCAAGAGAACAATACTAGAAAATAATTTTGTTGCTAATGAATTTGGGGAAAATTTAAGGTGAATCACCTCAGGTCCTCATTAGTTCAAATCAATGGCTAAAGTGAGCCCACATTTAAACCAGAAGATTTTCAGTATCTTACACACTAATCATAAAAGCAATCACAATTTTCATCAAACTGTGAAAAAACTCTCATAAGATTTGATTCATTCTATGCTGGTATTCTAAGGCCACTTCGAAATCATCCTAGCAAACCTTATAGATGATTAGTACAAATCAATTAAATGTTCACTATGATATCCCAGTTATATGCCAGATATGTGGCTGAATCTGAGCATATATGAGCTGAATACTGAGAATACAAATACATGTGAAGTTTCTAGGCCACACTTCTATGGAGCTCACTGCTCAGGAGAGTATAAACACCATATAAAACTATAGGGCTAATGGATATGTACCAAGAAACAGAAACTGAAATTGTTTCAACTATAAGGAAGTGAATCTCTTTAAGGGGATAGAGAAAAGTATCCTGGAAAAAATAATATTTAAGGATGGACATTGAAATACAAATTAAGCATGTCTGTAGAGAAAAAGTAAGAGTACTCTGGGAGAGCATATTAAAATACAAAGGTGTCAAAAACTGAGGAGTTTGCTGATTAGTTTGGTGTATCAGTCTGAATTTAATATAAAGAATTTATTCTAGCCAAAACATTGTTTAAAAAAGGGAATACAGCCAGAGATATAGTACAGTTTACTTTTTACACAGCCAACCTGGGTTCGATCCCCAGCATCACATATGAACATCGACAGGTGTGGCTGTAAAAGCAAAAATAAAAGGGGAGAAGGGGGGAGGGTAACTTATCTGTGAAGTAGTAGGAATTATAGAACCCAGAAGAGCAACAGGGAGACTGAAGTTATTAGAACCTAGAAATCTGATATAAGATCCTAGGGACTGAGTCATGTGGCAATGTCAGTCTTTGAGAGACCTTCCATAGCTGGTTGTATGAAATATAGAAATAAATATTGCTTACATTTTATTTTGAGGTGTCATACCTGGCGATGTTCAGGGGTTACTCCTGGCTCTGCACTTAGGAATTATTCTGAAGATACTCAGGGGACCATATGGGATACTGGAGATTAGCTGTGTGCAAAGCAGAGCCCTACCCACTGTGCTATCACAGTCTGAACTTGTCTACTTTTATGGGGAAAATACTGTCACTTGTGAGGTGATAGCACTGCAAAGATGATATTTATAGTGACAGAATACCAATAGGTATATAGGAAGACACTGGCAATGCAGAAATGCTATTGGCAAAGTCTCAGCCTTTGCATCACAAAGCTGATGATGCAGAAGGATAGGTTTGGAGCTAATAGAATATATAACAATTGACACCTGAAGCATTCAGAACATACAAGATATGCTTTTGAAAATAAGGCTAAGTGTAGGTTCATATTACTTGAGGTCTAAATTTTGCCTTGTGGACAGTGGAAGCCATCAGAGTGAATCAAACTCATATACAACATCATTCCTGGTTTTATAATACTGAATTTATCAGTACTGGCAGAAGCTTGCCCAATGTTTTGTCTTTAGAGTGATTTTTAATAGTAACAAGTGTTTTATATATTCATAAGTTGCTACCAGTATTAACTGATGCCAACAAAGGTTAGTGTAACAATGAGTCACACATGATTAGAGTTATTAGTGACTATAGCATTAAATTTGTTTTTACTGATGTGAGATTCACTACTATCACTGATTTTGTAGATATACAAATATATTTACAAAAAATATATACAGGTATATATACAGATATATATGCATATATATAGATATTTATGCCTATATATAGACACACAGATGCATATACACACATACTCCTAGTTCAGCACTTCTATTTGAAAACTAACCTATTTTTACTTTAACTGCTATAGAAAATTGAGCTAGCATTCTCTGGGCAGAGTGTTAAATGCTTAGGTTAGGCTGTGTATTTTCTATACTAGACTGAGAAATTATAAGAACAAAAAAAATAAGAGAAAAGCAAGTAATGGCAGGAGAGCTTGTCAGAACAAAGATGCACGGTCGGTGAATATTTGAAAGTATTAACATCTTTGTCTTCCCCAGCAACAATATGCTGAACTATGAACAATTACAAACAGTTTTAAATGTTAGGAAGTGAGCACAGACATACTATACCAAGATAACCTAAAAAAGAGTTAAAGATATGATTTGAAGGCAAGATATTCTACATAATTCAGTGGATTGAAATAAATCCTATTCTTACTCATTAACTAGATTTTTTTAATACCTTACAGTCTTCATCTAATTTTAATAGAGTCACTTAGAATGTGAAGCCAGAGGAAGATTGAAATTAATAAGAAATTTCAGATTTGTTAATACAGATGTGCTGACTGATGATTTTTGTTAGTCTCAAATGTTTGCCCTATTTTTTGACAAATCTTTTAAAATTATTAATGCTCCCGAATAATTTTATAAGGGCTAAAAACTGAAACAAAATTATTTCCTCAGTATATAATATTATTTTACTTCTAGTGTGTTATCATTTATTGAACTTGATATTAATAAATTATTGCAGTAGAATCTAATAACAGTGGATTCTTATGTGACAAGAGCAAATTTTCATTGAAAGTGAGAACATATATTATGATCAGAGACAGGGAGCTTGAATTGAAGATCACTACTCTATTACAATAAAAAATAATAAAAATGATAGTAGAGAAGAAAAACATGTCAAGTAGAGGCATGTTATAAAGTCTAGATTAATTTTTTATTAAATCTTCATGCAAATGGCGATTTAATATGTCAACATTTACACTCAAAATATTTGTCATAACTTGTTAGGTGACCATTTTTTATAACTCATTATTTTCAATGCTTTGATGTGAAATATGTTCCCATCAATAAATCTCTAGTTTACAAAACTTCATTGAGTTACACAAGTACAAAGCTGCATTGTGGAAGGTGAGTGGATAAGAGACCAATGGTTTCAGGAATTACAGAAGAAGCAGTAGAACTAAAGCTCAAGAGACACTTGCCTGTAGTATCAGAATCCTCCTGGAGAAGTACAGGAAAAATCAGATTGAGAGAGAGAAGAAACCTCCAGAGACTCTAGGAGGTAATATGTGGCCTGATGGAATAATCTGTGACCTAATGGAGCCATATTTAAGCCATATTAAAACCCCCACAACTATTTTAATGCAGCATTTTTATTTCTAATCCTGTATGGTCTGTGCTATTGTCTTAATTGTTCATATTCCCTTCATATTCATATTCTAGAATCTTAAAGAACATTTTGATGATGTCAGGAGCTGAGGCCTTTGGAAGATATTTTAGTCTAGAAGTTGAATAGTCTTTGTGGCCTTAAAAAAAAAGAGATCCTACAGAGATCCCTCACACACAGCTCCTCTTAAGAGTGAGGATTTGATGAAAGGTCCATAGCCTAGAAATGGATCCTCCTCTTTCTGTGCTGCCTTTCTGGTGATGCAGTCTTGAGAACTGTGAAAAATTATTTGTGGGACTGGAGAAATAGCACATTGGATAGGGTGTTGCCTTGCATAAAGTTGAAGCAGATTTGATCCCTGGCATTTCAGACTTTCCTATTAGCTTGAATAAACTGAGATATTTGGATAGAGTGCTGATGACAACCCAATGTTACTCATCAGCATTAGTGATTGCCAGGCCCTATACAAAGTGCATGTGTAGTGTTCCTTGTTCAAAAGCAAAGAAAAATTATGAGTAGGTGCCTACAGAGCACCAACAAGAAGTGAATCTTTATGAATGTGAGACTTTGTGTAAGTGCTTGGCCACAAGTTTAGGTAAGATTTTTACTCATTTTGTTTATTCACTTCTGTGTGTGTGTGTGTGTATGTGTATGTGTTTGTGCAAGCGTGTGTTCTTGTGTAACTACTTCCTATTTTAGGGCATTATGACTAGCTCTATGAATGTGGCAGGAAACAAAGTAAACATGTCTGCTTTATAAAATTTGTTTTTGTGTAGGTAGTTGGCAATGTCGTAAAGCTATGAGGATGGGATCTGGTTTTTCTCTGAACAATTCCAAGTCATTTTTGGAAAACTGGAGACTATAACATAGGGTTAAATATAAATATGGCACTTTGTATATGAATATCACTTTTTAGGCATTCTTTTTGTTTGTTTTTGGGCCACATCTGGCAATGATCAGGGATTACCCTGGTTGTGCACTCGAATTATTCCTGATGATGCTCGGAGAAACGTATGAGATGCTGGGGATCAAACTTGGGTTTGCCTTGTGCAAGGCAAATGCCCTATCTGCTGTAATATCACTCTAGCTATCTAATATCACTTTTCTTTTAAAATTTTGGCCACCTCAGCTTATGCTCAGGGTTTATTAGTGGCTCTGCTTTCAGGAATCACTGCTGACAATGCATAGGGAATTATATGGGATGGCAGGTCAGACATGTGCAAGCGAAAACCCTACATGCAGTACTATCTTCCTTCACTGGAATACCACAAATTTATTTCAGCATTTACCATCCTAAATTGTCATCTTAAGAACAGAAGACAATCCCCAAATCATGACAGTCTTTGAAGGACATTTACCTTTACTTACTTATTCATTTGAGTCTGAGCATAGGTTCTGCTCACTAAGAATCTCTTATAAGACGAATGTGATATAAAAAATATTTGGCTGAGTTTTAGTTCTTAGCTCCTGGAATATAAACATAATTTATTAATCAACAGGAATTTTTTCACACTTACTTTGTCTGGTACTATGCCAGTGAGTCAGAGGGCCGCTCAGCTGATATAAAATTTTTTAGGAAACTAGGCACAGTGACAATATTGGAATATCAGAAGGGCAATATTTAGGTAGTGTAATGATCTTCCTAAGCAATGACCCTATGCTGTATTTATTAATAAATACTATCACCTAATTTCATATAATCTTCAATCAGTTAAGTAGCTTATATTACTGAAAGGAGAGTAGTTTTATCAAGGTCATACAACTAACCAATTGTAAAGTCAGTGGCATATTCTTAAGTGCTAAGTGAAACACCTTTTTTAATTAGCTTAACTGGGAAGTCTTCATGAATGAGGTACCACTGGCATGGAGGGATTTTTCTTTCCCAAGTCTCCCTTTCTGAGAAAAGCCTCATTCTTTCCCACCTAACATGTAAGACTAAGTGTGTAGTAGTAGACATCTTGTGTCTTTGAAGACCTTAGTTATTTGAACTACATGTTATATTTGACTCAGTCTGGACCCATTATATTTTCTCTTTGAGGACTTTCAACTCTGGACTTAATCTAATTTTTCCTTTGTTCTCTGAGAGGTTTTGTAAATAAGGTATAGCAAGATGATCTTGTTTGCTTTTGCTCATCTGAAAGCAGAATATTATGAACGAGGGGATGAGAGATACATGAGCAGATAAAGCCGAGTGAGGTCAAGGATGGAGACCAA
Organism: Suncus etruscus; assembly: GCF_024139225.1. Classification (NCBI taxonomy): domain Eukaryota; kingdom Metazoa; phylum Chordata; class Mammalia; order Eulipotyphla; family Soricidae; genus Suncus; species Suncus etruscus. Next base: position 63,369,487 of record NC_064849.1, on the reverse strand, counting down.
GAAGAAGACAGACATATATGCACATTAAAAGGCACAGAAAGGGACAGGATGACCTCTGAAGGCTCACATGTACACCAAAATAATTGAAAGCAGAAACAAAGAAAAAGAAAAAGGGAGACAGGTGAGAGAGAGGAAACAGAGAAAGGAGGGATGTAGAAAAGGAAGAAGAAAATAAGAGAGGGAAAGAGGATGAGATCTGAGAAGTGGAACAGCCTTTTTTTGTTTGTTTTAGATAGAGATTCTATATCATTATTACCTGATGACCAATACAACATTCCAGTATAAAACCAATGGGTAACTTTTGAATTCCCTTAGCCCCAGAAAACATTACTTCTTCACATCTTTTCCTTTCATATTACACTAATGATGTAGCAGTGTATTCTTTTATGTTATTTAATATTTTTTCTATTCCTAAATAAACCTGCACAGCTGGTATTTATTTGGGTTTCCTTTTATAGCTTGAAAAATATTTAGGCATGTTTACCACAAGTGGGAATCTGGAGGCTGTTTATGTATACATACATATTGGCACATTTCTTTTTTGAGCCAAGTTTATAAAAGACAGATTAATTTGTAAAATACCAGCTGATTAATATATTACAGCAGTTTTCAGTAACTCATTTTTTCCCATCAGGTTATTCCACTTTCTGTTTCCAGTCTTTGAAAACCAATGCTGTTTTTGTTTGTTTGTTTGTTTGTTTTTTTCTTCCAAAAATATCATTTTGGAAGACATGATTAAGAAATCAAATGCCAGCCAGAGAGATAGCATGGAGATAAGATGTTTGTTTTGCATGCAGAAGATCGGTGGTTCGAATCCTGGCATCCCATATGGTCCCCAGAGATTGCCAGGAGCAATTTCTGAGCATAGAGGCAGGAATAATCCCTGAGTGCTGCTGCCTGGTGTGACCCAAAAACCAAAAAAAAAAAAAAAAAAGAAAAAGAAATCAAATGCCATCTATCTCTAAAATTTCTTTAGTTTCTATGGAAATAACTAAGAAAAATTTAATTTTCATATCAGACACTCAAAAGCTTTAAATGATTCATATTAAATTGACAAATGCAGTAGTGAGTGCTTCTTATCAGAGGAGAGTACTCTCATTGTATCATCACTCTGCTTTTGCTTTCTGAGTTCTTTCAAATATTGGGAGAGAACTCTTTCTGAGTTGGCAAAGGCACACAACTCTTTATCACCAGATCACGAAGGAGCTCTAGAAGACTAACAGCACAGCATCCTTTCAGAATGAAAGATGGATCACTATGGGCAAGTGCAGAAAACACACTTGCATGGCTGTATGTCATTTGCGGGACTTCATACTTACTCTGACTTGGTAAATGCTTTGCTAATGTTGCCTTTATTGGGCTATGCCTCTCCTTCCTACTAAACACATTATCAACATTTTGGAGAAGGATCCTGTTGAAGGGTCAAGTGTTATTGAAACAGCAGGCAAGTCACCAGCTCTAAAAGAGACCAAAAGTTGTGCCTGAAAACAAACCATAGAGGTCAAAGTATCACATCTTGAATCAGATTGAAATGACTTGTTCTTGTCAGGTGAACTGTCTTTAAGTACATGATAAAAGGATAAATCCAAATAGCTCTAAGGAGACATGGAGAATAATGATGTACTACAGATGCTTTTGATGTGCAGATTCAAGAGCCTCAGAAGAGTTCTTCATACCTAATCCCTAACAGCCCTTCTGGTTTCATTACTGCCTATTGTGCTATAGACTATGGATTTCATGAGTTGCTTTTTGTATAACATTAAATATGCAACGTATATGGGATTTATTTCAACTCTACTCGGTTTTTTCCTCCTCTTTTAAATAAAATTAGCATATTTTAAAATAAACACCAATTTGCTCAATTATATCTCCATTCCTAAGCATTTATCATTAAATTATAATTTCCTTTCAGATATATTAATTTAAAACATTGACAGTCCACCAATTTATGGTGATTTTTTTTTATCTTTTTAATGTCCACAGTCAGTCGTGAGATGGAGGTCAAAGCCATACTTGGAAAAAAAATGAAAAACATAAATAAAGCTAGTGTTTATAAAGTTGAATGTGAGAAAGAAAGGGGAAAGTGCACTGATTAGAGAAATCTCAGTTGTGTCAGTTTTACAGGGACTGTGAATATGACACCAAGCAATTTTTTTCAAAGTTGAAGGCACTTAATCTTCTAGCATGGCTATACCAACATTGCTTCCAGTCATCATTTATGTATCTATGCCCTCTGTCAAAATTTTTCTCTCATCTTGATTGTCCTATAAATTGCTATCCATTTTACACAGGCCATCATGGTTGTTTCTGCCTCATGCATCCTTCTCTGAGTTCTCTAGAATGTGGGAGTCACTGTTCTCTGAAGTAAATACAGTGTGACATAAATTATGACGATAATCTAGTGATTATATTACTTTTAGAAGCCAGTGAATATTTCTTAATCTGATTTGCTGCATTATCATCTAGAACATTGTAACATATGTCATGCTCAGCAAATAATCATTGAGTGGATTCGTAGAGATTCATTACCATATGGTTTACACTTAATTGGAAAATATAGGTATTGGGAGTTATCTGGAAAATAATTTTAGTGTAATATTAAGTATTATTTTAACAGATTAATGGTACCTTTATAATAGTTATTAAATAGTATTCACATTATAATCTGAATGTATTCATATGTACATATGAAAGATGTAATTACACTATAACATTGCTATATTATTTTATGACATTTTAAATTTTTTATGAATTTATTCCTTAGCATATACCTGTATTATAGGAAAATAAAAATTACCAGAAGAAATCATTTAATGGATTCCTCTGTCTTGACAAAAGATTTTCTTTATGTTCTTACTTGGGGCCTTGCTTAGTCGCAAGCAATATTTCTTTTTTCCTTACAGGCTAGTATTTAGGTATGCTGACTGTTCCTATTAGTTTAGGAGTTATTTGTAGAAATGTATCTTTACTCTGAACTCTTAATTTACAGAAGACACTGAAAATAAATATAAATTTAAAAAGAGCATATGAATATCCATTTTTTTCTGCCTACGAGCTTAGTTTAGCTGGTCTATAAGACAAATGAGGCAAAGATGGGAAGATTATATGGTAGGACATCACTCAAGTGCTTGACATCTCCTTGAATTTTATAATAAAAAAAACAGCACACAGGTCCTAGTGTATTTTGCACTGTTGTTTTTAATAAAAATTGTGTTATTGCCATTTTAGGGAAGGATTAATAATCCTAAATCTCATTATTGTATAATTTTCCCTGGTGGTTTCTTTCTTTGCCATTGTAATTATGGATAGCATTAATTGTTTATGAAATAACCATTTATTTTATTTATTTTTTGCATATATTTATAATAGCTATCCTAACTTCTTCATGATCTATATAGTGAATCTGTTTTATGTGCTTGTTTTTAAACTGGGTTAGAACCTTTTGTATGGAATTCACATTATTATTTTGGAGCAGAGATCAGGATGTGTTTCAGTGTAAATCTCTCTAAGGCACTTCTTGCCATAGTAGCAACATTTTTTTTCCAGAGATGCCATAATTCTCAGTTGCATTTGTTGCTTCCTTTGGCACCCATAAGCCCCATCATTGAAAATTGATGGTAGTAAAATTGACCTTTATTATGGCCTTTTTATTCGCTTACCTCAGAAGGATTTACAACATTATATGCTGGTACCAGCATATTAATGGGACTATAAAAGAATGACTGAGTTCTACATATCCTTTTTTATTTTCTAATGGCCTTGGCATTATTTACCAACTAGACTTCCAGATGTTAAGATTTCTCTTTTGGACACTACAGGAAATGTTTTGTAAAACACACATATCTTCCGTATGCGAGGTGCACATTTCACCACATACAGTCAAAATAATTAAATGCTTGTTATAAATTTGGGCAGTTGAAACGACAAACCATTGCGTGTAGAATGAAAGAAACAAAAAAAAAATCAGAAAAAGAAAACCTATGAGGTAATTCAAATTGCTTCAACTGTAAATAATGAGATTTTAATGAGGTTCATATTCCAAATCTTTCCTTTCTAAGTGCATACTGCATTTGTTTTCATATTAATTGTTTTTCTCATTGCATTTATAGATTGGAATTCAGAGAGTAAAGGTTATATTCTTTAGTGTGTAAGTAACAGTTCTGTCTAAAACTCCCCAAGGCCCCTACAAAATAGAAAGACACTGTAGATTTGTGAACCTGGGATGAAATGCTGGGCCCTTATTTGTAGTTACCAGAGGAAGGAGAATAGTTTGCTGTGGAGATTTGGAAGTTAAATGATGAGTAGGTTCTATTGCCTTTTCTTCCTGTATGACAAGTTTGGGACAGAATTAAGAAGATAGTCCACAGTCCACAGGGTATTGTCTCTGCTGATAAACCTGGGTTTCTTTCTCAACTGTTACCATTTTTACCAGTATTGTACTACCATATATTCCTCTAATTCTCATATATAATCTTAAATGCCATTAGATACATATTGGATTTTTCTTTTGCATTAGATATTTTATGTTGTATACTTTGCTTTTTGATACATCCTTTTTTAAGTTGTCAAAAAGAAATTTTACTTTCCTTTTTGTTCAGTGTCATCTGTAAACTAAGAATTCAGAGTGCAGATACATTTCTGCAAATAAAAATATACAACAGAAAATGGCCTGCATTCTTCAAAATGTCAGAGTTGAGTCCATAGAGATAGTAAAGTGTTTAAGACCCTCTCTTTGCATTCTGTAACCTGGCTCAGTTGCCAGTACTACATATGAACCCCTGAGTACTGCTAGGGGTCACTCCTGAGCACAGAGCTGGGAATATCCTCTGAGAATTGACAGGATGGCAAAACCCAAAACTTGAACAAAACCAACAAAGTCAGTTTTGTGAAAGAAAAAAAAAAGTTCAGAAGTTTCAAGCAAAAGTAAAATTCCAAATATAAAAGGTTCCTATTCTGATTATGCAACTTGTGATAGTTCAGTTTACAAGTATGCAGTTTTGTAGTGTATGCAAAGCCATACACATAATTATAAACCATGCATTAACAGTTGTATCTGGCCCATGTCCACAATACTGGTTGTTTGTTCTTTATAATGAGCATGTCTTACTGATGAGATAATTTCTCATTGTTGTTTTGATTTACATTTACCTAATGATAAGTAAGAGTATTTCTTCAAATATTTGCTGACCATCTGCATGCTTCATTTTTGTTTTGTTTTGTTTCAGGGCCACATCCTGTGGCACTTGTTTTTCTCCTGGCTCTGCACTGAGAAATTACTTCTGACTGGCTCTGGGGACTATATGAGATGCTGGGGATCAAACCTAGGTCCACTATGTGAAAGACCAATGTGTCTTATTGCTCTGGCCCCACTGCATGTATTCTTTTAGGAAGTTGTCTTCTGTTAGGAAGTTTCTGTTCATCTCTCCCCTTAACTCCCAATTTTTGGTGAGATTGGTTTTTTTCCTATAAAATTCTATCAGTGCTTTATGTAACTTGTATATTTATCCTCTATTAGATGAGTGATAAGTAAATATTCTCTTCCAGTCTTAGATTAATTTTTATGTTTTGTTTTTGGGTTATTAGGCCAGATCTAGTGGCACAAAGGGGTTACCTCTGCTTCTACACTCAGAAATCACTCCTCCTTGGTTTGGGATGCCAGTGATCGAACCCGGGTCTGTCCCAAGTAGGCAGCTTGCAAGGCAAATGCCCTACCACTATGCTATCACTCTGCCCTCCTGTAGAATAATTTTTATTTTGGATATTGCTTTTTTTGTGGTACAAAAGATTTTTAGTTGTTCTAGTTGTATTTGTTTACCTTTGCTTCTGTAAGATTTGCCAATGACATTATAAGGGATGCTTATTTACTTCTGGTAGAAATGTCAGCAAGTCCAGCCTTTTGTGAAAACAATATGGACACTTTTCAAAAAACTAAGTATTGAGCTTCTTCAAGATCTAGCAACTCCACTTCTTGGCATCTACTCTAGGGGCCCCAAATCTCTTTTGAGAAAAAATATATTTGCACTGGTATATTCATTGCATTACTATTACAATAGCCAAAATTTGAAACAACAGAAATGTCCAAGAACAGAAGACATTAGCATTTAAAAATATGCTAAATGATGGTACATATACACAATGGAATATAAGAAGAGAAAATCATGTGATTTGCTACTGCATAAATGAATCTGGAGAGGATCATGTTGGGTAAAGTTCGTCAGAAGGAAAGAGACAGACACAGAATGATGTCTTACAGGTGTGTCCTAAAGGTATATAAATATATAAATAGCAAATATCTAAAGGCAACTGAAACTGAGAACCGGTCATAGTAGAATTATATTGGGAAATGTGAGGGTAAAGGCCAGAATAGTGTAAGGAACTGAATTCTTGAAAATGTTCTATGTAAAAAAAAGAAGAAACTATCATGAACATTATGTAAATTATGGTGCCTAACATAAAATAAAAAAATATTTTTCTGTTGACCTCATGAGCCCTTAACCAAAAGGATGTATCCAAGAATGCAGACATGAAAACCTGAAAGAACTCAGATAACCAATAATTAAATGGGTTCCTCTCTCAATTATCAAATGAATGAGGGGAAAAATAGTTGAATTTTGATCTTTTTGTATTTTAGCAATTCTCCCACATTGAGAATAGTTGTACAGTACTCTTTTTATGGTGCCGGACAATGATGCACTGCAGCTTCCAGACAACCACTGGATAATAATGGTAAATAGGCAGTATGAGGCAGTTTTTCATGTTTAATTTCTTAATTATTCCATAAATTATCTGAGATAATCAATACTTCATTTTAACACAGGTTTTGGGCTACATATCTGTGGCTCAAATGTATATTAATACAAGTATATTTAATAAAAATCATTAGTATAGTAGTATATTCAACATATTTCAACATATACTTTGAGCTCCACATCACTGAATCTCCAAATTGTTTAGGTTTCATGTTTTCTCTTAGAACATCTTCATGTTGAATCAACTTTGACTTTTGGCCAAAGCTTGCTGATTAAATAAAATAAACAATGCCAACTTATAACATAAAGTTTTGGGGTTTTATTTGAAGACTAAACTCAAAGTTTGTGATTTTCTCCAGTATCTTTGCATTTATTGCTGGATGATTTCCAACTAAGAGTGGTAAATTCCAAACAAATTATTTACTCTGTTCCTGTCCCTACCTTCCAATGGGAAGTGAAGTCAGCATACACTCCTTCCCTCCAACAAGCCCCTGTTGGAGAATAAGAAATTCACTGGGGATTTCAGACTAAGGGCCTAGTCCTTGCAGTTCAGCTCCCTCACAACATGCACAGTCTGAATTATCTCTGGGAAGAAGAGGTGTGGGCATATCTTCATTATTTGCATAGGTTCTCTATCATTGTTTCCATAATACCTTTGTATGTGAAATTTTGCAGAGATTCATGGCAATTACAAAATAGGAGTTTATAATCTCGAAGTAACCAATTTTCTCCTAGTGTTTTACTTCAATTTTGGCAAAGAACTTCAGGTTACTGGCTATTTGAAAATTCATTGGGTTTCACAAAAGTATCAGCAATTTTTTTCTCATCTAAAATTTTTGACCACTTACATTGTGCTGAGCTGCAAGGGTAAATTCTAACTGATTTAGATTTAGCCCTATTTTATTGATAAGAACACTGGAATATAGCAAATGCATTTGCCTTTCTGAAAGTAGATGGGAAAACAAGGATGTGAACTTAGGCCACATGATCCTAAAATTCTGTGGCCAATGAATGCTTTCTTCAGCATTGTTGCTTTGGCAAATATATTACACTTCAGAAATACTTTACATTAGGCAAATCAACAATGGAAAGAAAATAACATTCTAAGCATATCAACAAAGCTCTGCTTGAGTTAGGAGTAGTTGTGGTCATGATTGTTTAACCTATTATTAGGAAAGCTGGCTTAACAGTGGATACAGCATAATGAAGGTCCTAACTAACCTGTAAATAATCACTGTAAGGTTGTGGAGGCTAAATGCATAGTTGGCACTTAGCGAAGCACTTTGTACCATTGCTAATTTGACCATGACAGTACTTGCATGGGGCAGGCAGTCTTTTTGCTGTGCAGATAGAAATTTGAGGTTAGAGGAAGCGAAGATCTTGGCCCAGGACATAGGGCTTTACATGGAAGAGTACAGAACACCTGCCAAGCATCTGGGTTTTGGAGAGAGCAACCTCGACCACTGTGCTTTGCCACAGGATTCCTTAAGTCTGAATGTACCGGTGCATTCTGTGGTTTGCATTTAACTAGGAATACCTTGGTCAAAAATTTTGATTCACAGCCTTGACTGAAACAAAACCATGTTCCTTATCTCCAAGAGAATAATAAACACTTAGGAATTCACAACCTTGAAATGTATTTTTATAAAACATAAAGTAATTCTCAGAGGAAGGGCAAGACCATTATTTCATTTGGAGATATGTAGGAGCTGCCTTTATTTAAAAATGTCTTCAGTTTTCCAAAAACAGTTCCATGTACAAAGAAGAACGAAACAGTCATTTAGGACCCAATTACACTTCACATTTTTCATGATCCCCAAATGTCTATAACCTTGACCTTACATGTATATCCTCAGATTTTAGCCAGCATTGACTTTCTGTTTTTACCTCAGTCATTTTAACAACCACAATGAAATGTTTTCAATAGGTGAGGTCAAGGAATATTAATTTATTTCCACTTGAATTTTATCCTTTGTGCCTTTAGTTTCTAGTTATTTGTCTACAATAAACAGACATGACTTAGAAACTATTTGAAAAGAAGAAAGAACCAAGAGATACTTATTTACCAAAACAAGGCATTTATTTCTACATTGAAAAAAAAGAATTCTTAACCAGCACAGAATTGCAAAGATAAAATAGTATGAGGACTGAATACATCTGTTCCTTTGTCTGCTTTAATAAAAGCCTCTCCCCCACTGTTGATTTCACAAGTAAAGATACATTAAAGAAGGGTATCAAAAGAAGCTACATAAAATCATTCAAAATAATTAACCAATTCCTAATTTTTTCCCTCTCTCTTGCTGTCCTTTCTATTCAACCTGCAACAATTACAAAAAGGTTTTTGTGATGAGTATACAACTTGTCTTTTACAGATACACATAACAAATATAAAATCTAAGAAAGTTTAGGATCCAAAGCTGTTTGTATGATATTTAAACTAATTGAAATGTAAATGCTTCAAAATATTTTCTATAAGGGAGGTACCAAGACCAAACAGGTGTAAGACTACTAAGTAGTAAGCTAGGCACAGAGGGGACCACTTATTCTAGCAGCCCCGGGAATGAGGAAGGAGGATATGGGAGTAGGACGGGAACGGAGGTGTAGGGAGGACAATTCGGTCATGGGAATTATTTATGTAAATATGTACCTAAAGTATTATTGTCAACAATATGTAGCTCACTATGATAAAAGTTAAAATTATAAAAATATAAAAAATATTTCCATCAAATTAACTGGTTGATTTAGGTATGATAGGCATGAACACATATGTTATGTCAGTATGTATACATATCATTAAATACTATTAAGCTATGTAAGGCTTTATGTGGCCATTAGATCCCACTGTGAGTATGGTGTAATAGTCTTTGGGAAAAATTTGGAAAAAATATGAAAACCATATCAGCATTTTAATTTTAAAGTCTACAATAGTTTAATAATTTCAAAATTATTTTCTTTGAACATTTGCAGTACAGTAAATGAGAAAGCATTAAATTAATAGTTCAGATAAACTGAGAATGAAGCTCAGCAAATGCAAATATTTCTTTATTGGGGTATTGAGTGGGTCAAATCTGGGGATCTGAGGGATTACTTCTGGCTCTGCTCTCAGGAATCACTTTAGTGGTACTCAGGGGACTGTATGGAATGTTGGGGGTTGAATTTGGGTTGGGTTTGTGGAAGATAAAAAGCCTTATCATCTACTCTCCTATTCTCTCTAGTTCCCAAATATTTCATTTTACCTTGGGGTATTTTGTGTACAAAATTATTTTTGGTCTGTAACACTGTGATGATGGTTAAGGAGACATAAGCCTTTCCAAATATGTAAACATGTAGGATATTTAGTTACTGATTGGAAGACCCCCCTTATGACTCTGAACTGAAAAGACCACATATTTATATCTACTTTGGATTTTCAACCACATTGTTCAAAAATTGATACATAGTTTTAGCCATATCTTTACAATTATCTTCAGTATCAATTCAGTTGTTTCTATGCTAGTCCAAAGTGCACAGAGACAATCACCAGTAATAGAAATGAGAAAAATTTGATTAATAGACCATTTTCTGGTTTATCAAATAGTAAAATGTGCAGTATCCTATGTTCTCTGGAGAAATATATATCTTTCCTATAATATGTCTTTCTCTTAATATATTTAGGAGATGTTCAGAGAGGGGTCACTGCTGTGACTTAGCAGGGCTGCAAGAAGAAGGGAGGGAAGAAAAAGAAGACAGGTTTATGCTGGGTTATGAAGGGAACATGGAATCGAAGAGAAAATTATATTGTACAGGTAAAAAATAATTTGTGATTTATATTCCTAGATTATTCTATCTATGTATAGTTATACATATATATGCAATTAACATATCATATTTTTACTAGATATATTAATAAAAGATCATACAATTATCAGTTCATATTCATTCTCTTTTTAGCCACACCAGCCTCCAAACAATATTGAATCAAAAGAAAGTTTCAATCTTTCTGCTCTTGCATTATTGAACACTCTGAATATTCCCCAGGCCTAGTCTTTCTGAAAACACTTTCCAACCATATGCAACTGTCTGAGAAATCTACGTGTATGCACTAGATTGCTGTTATTCATTATTCATTACAACATTATTTAGTTGAACAACCTACCAAAGAAAAGTTGGTTCTGCAGGGGGAAATGTACAAACTCAGAGAAGTAAATTATTTTACTATAAATGCTTTAAAAAGAGCAAGCTTTATAGTCCTCATTATTTGGTCTGTGCTGAAGAAAACAAGTTTTCTCCAATGGCAAATAAGCCATAAAGGACAGAAGCTATGTGATCCAGTGAATTCAATAAGAGTTGAAGATGTAGATTCTGCCAGCTGCACACTAAATGAATAAAGAACCACCTTTAAAGTGTTTACAATCTTCAATCAAATAATAAGTGAGAAACCACAATCTGCCTAGTACTTTTAATTCCAATAATCGCATTTACCAGCTGACTTGTGAGAATGCATTTACTCTTACATTCCCTAGCATGTTAAAACGAATAGAATTGTCTTGACTGTTCCTACAAACTTGCTATGACTCTATAGTTTTTCTTTATGTCAGGAAAAAAATATTGGCCAGGATCTTAAGCTGCCCTAATCAGACCCATGTAATCAAATGTCTATAGCATGATAATACTCAAAGCCAGAAGGCTTCATCCAGTAGAAAAAACTACTCAGATTTTTCCTAATTTTTTTAAAATCTGAGGAGAAATTTGCGTTTTCATTTCTTGTAGTCTCTTTGATATTTCAGAGGGTCCATGATTCTCTCAAGATGACCCAGTCTGACCATGAAAAAATGCTCCATCCTTGGCTTTGACAAATTCAAATGAGCAGCTCTTGCCCCAAAATATCTTTTTTCTAAACAACAGAGCATCTGGAATGTCATTACTACCTCCTAAGTTCCTCAAAACCCAGAGGAGTCAAGTGAAGTGTTCTGAATAATTCTCTTGAAATATCTTTCACTTTACCTAAGAGCACCTCTTTTTCATCTCCTTGCCGTTGATGAGGCGTCAACAGAATGAAAATTCTTGGTGCCCAGGATAGTGTAGAGAATAGAGCATTTGACTTGCATGTGTCTGATCTGGGTTCAATTCCTGGCATCTACATAGTTCCCAGAGCACTGCCTAGAGTAATTCCTGAAAGCAGAGTGATGTGTAACCCCTGAGCATTGCTCTGTGTGGCTCTCCCCAAACAGAATGACAATTCTTCCCAAAGATATCTCTTTCTCTTGCTCTTTAGTCTTTCTCCAAATCTACTTATTTTCTGGCATACACAATCCAATTGTAGGTAACTCACTAAAAGATACATAAAGTGAATTTGCAATCTTTTAGCGTGTGGTTCATCAGTGAACTACCACCTCAGTTTAAGTTCTGAAAATACTTGGCATTTGCTTTATTGCTCATGGTCTTTGGCACAGAAGACCTACACAGTTTGTATTTTCCCTTCTGGTTTAATGAAATCACTCCAATAGTAGTTCTTTATTGTTGAAATGAGGCATGCACATGAAAATCATTAGTCATAAAGTTTCATATTCTGGTAACATAGTATTGTCTGGCCTAAA